>NC_056746.1:913324258-913509379 GCF_019279795.1 Protopterus annectens | reverse complement strand
ACAATCTACAGTCTGGAAACATCTGTTATGCTTATTCGGGAGACCTAAAACAGATGTTGAAGCTATCAATCGTTTTAGTCTGCAGAAAGCTGTTTCTGCTACTGGAATCCAGTGTAGTATATCTTGTGCTGCCATAGGTGTATTACAGATTAAAGCAGACAATAGAGCAGATTCCACATTATAGTTTGGTAACCAGCTTCGACAACAGTTAGTCAGCCCAGGAAGGACATCATTCCCTTCTTGGTAGTTGGCTTGGGTGCTTGTGAAATTGCTGCCTTCCTATCGTCATCTAATGTTCTACCCTCCTTGGATACCACATATCCCAGGTACTTGACCTGTATTCTCCGTTGTTGCAATTTCTGCTTGCTTAATTTATGTCCCTGTTCTGCTGAATATTTCAATAATGCTATTGTATCTTCCCTACATTGCTGCTGGGTAGGGGCCGCAAGCAGGATATCATCCACATAAAGTAGAACTTGACTGCCCCCGGGTGGAGTCAACACCGGCATGTTGCTAGCCATCTCCTGTGCGAATATCGTTGGACTTTCACAGTATCCTGCGATAGCCGGGTATGGCTGTATCTGTTACCCAGAATGTAAATGCAAAACAATACGGACTATCTGGATGTATAGGTATTGAAAAGGAAGCATAGCTTATATGTACCACGGTAAGATACTTCTGTTGTGGGTTCATAGCATTCAATATAGTGTGTGGGTCTGGCACCTTCGGTACCCTAGGTATTATTACATGATTTACAGCTTGTAAATCCTGTACCATCCGCCATTCCCCCTTTGCTTTTCTATCAGGAGATACAGGGGTATTGCATGGTGACTAGTGATTACTTTGTGGATGGGGAATTCCCTCTGTGACATTCCGGATATCTTCTGGTGTCCACGGTCTATACACTAAGGGAGTTGGGTCCTGGCCTTCCTGTCCTGCCTGAGGGTTCGGTACTTCAATTAATTGACAGATATCCTCACTCTGTTCTAGTGACTCTCTTCTTACTTGAGTGTCCCTAGGTATCTTACGTGTTTGTGATGTGGTTTCAATAGCTTCTCTTACAATTGGTCATTGTGATACCTCTGTTGCCACAGGATGACGTGGGAGGGACTAGCCTGCCCTCCCGCTTCATATCCTGGATGTGGTATCGGAGGTGGTGGAGGGGGGGGGGCGTCGCTACTACTGTATTATTATCTTCTTTGTCGACGTATGATGCTTTCGCATTTTCACTCTTCTGTTCCCTTCGGTTCACTACCTCAATCCACCTATGTGCTTGAGGGATACCCAATTGTCGCTGTTTTTTAGCCTGCACATCTTAGGGTTGCCACCTTTTCAAATGCACAAAGTGGGACATTTGTGTTAGGAACGTCGGATTTTGAAGGGCAAAACATACCCACTGCCAGTACAGAGGACAGCAATCTACTTTTTGCCCAAATAGCAACTTATTCTTGTAGCATTTGCGTTGCTTACTGTTTATTATAATATTTTGGTGTTTCAGATACAAAATAACTGTTTTATGCTACTATTAAAGAAGATATAGGAAATATATTTGTCCTAAGATATCAGGACATTTGCCATTTGTTCAGTTTGTTTGCAGGACACAACTGGCCAAAGAGGGACTGTCCCTCGCAAAGTGGGACAGGTGGTAACCCTAGAACATCTGCATTACATTTTAAGTGATTCCAATGTTTCACTAATGATATTTTGTCTAATATACCATCAATGTCATATTTATTACCCCATCTTGCACTATATCTCACATTATGTGCTCTCTGCAATTGCATATACTTCACATCACCCGTCAAACGCGGATCTCACGATCTCTTAGTGCACTAATCTCCCATGTCTTCTGAATGACTGTTACGTAACCCTTCTCTCGCACTAATGGTATCTCCTTCCCTGTATCCACTGTAGTGTCTACAATGACTATTTACCTACTCTGTGTTCCCCTGATCTATGTCCAGATGTAAACTACTTGGATTGGTCTTCAACCTGCTATCACAACTGTTAACAGAAACACAATGTAGCCTGGTCCCTGATCTACAACAGAGACAAAGAGGCAACTCTCCTTACCTGAGCCTCCCGCTTATGACTGCACGCTTCTTCTTGGGATCCAGTTTTCCGCTTTTCAGCCACAGATCAGACAGTGGACAGCCTCTTTACACACAACAATTCAGTCGGAGGTCTTTTCACCAAGAAGAACCATTTAGGCAACTTCTCCCGCGCAGATGTCTAACCACCCATGCACTCTGACCTGTAGCTTACCAAGGAATTCCGCTAAGAAGGACCACAATGTCAAATAAATTGTTAAAACCAGACTGTAGAAATCAGTAGGCTTTTCTACGTGACAGTCAATAACACAGGAAGCTCAGGTTCACAACGCTATGGGTGTACACCGGCAGGCATATAACTTTACAGTCCAAGTATGAGAGTTTTGTCTGACTCTATACAGGAAGCAATTTGTTTATATAGTGTTTACAATCAGCTTTTGCCCACCTTACTGACGTGGTCAGTCACAGGGCATTTCCATCACTATGGTCCGCAATATTCTATTCATACAAGGGTGCTGAGGTAATGCTTTTAAAATGTTTTCCCATGAGAATAACACAGCCTTGCAAGGCACCTGGTCAATTACAGTGTCCTTCTGTAATTGTTGCTGTTTCAAGGACCCTGGACTGTTCCGATACAATAGTCAGTTCATTTCTTAATACATTCCTTTGTCTCTCTGGTAAGGAGTTGTACTCTATCTTCGATAGAGCTCACAAGGCCATCCTCCTCAGTGGAAGGGAGGATGATATACATGTACATACATTTATTTTTCTGTAACCCAGCAGATAATTGATGCTGAGAGACATAAGCCTGCTGAACTGGTTAGCGCCAGGGTCAGAGTTCGATCACACTGCAGCTAAGCTTCACCAATTACATGCATGATCATTTCTACTGCCATATTGTACAGTACAATTCAATGCATTATATAGTATTTGGCTTCTAAACTGGCACTTCATATGTGTTTCTATATATATTTTCTAACAACATCCATCCGCCATATGCATGTTGTTCCGTCCTTTACCTGGCCATGGGTGTTTGGCCGTCCGCAACGCTACACTCCACATGTGATGTCCCACCTTCCCTTCTGTGCCTGTGGCACCCTGTTAGAACGTCCTGTTTGGTAGGCACATGTTCCGCTATATGTGTTTGACTTGTGTGCATAGCTAATCATCAGCGGTGGTTCAACATCCCGACTTGTCCACATGTGTACAGTTATGTGCACCGTGGCGGTGCAAGCCTATAGGGTTTGGACGAGTGCATACCACATGCGGATGTACACATTCTGCAGACACATTCACATGCAGCCATTTGCATATCTGTACCTGAGGTGGGTTTGTGACATGGGGTACATATTTGCCAGCGTGGCACTGCCTACAACAATACTTCTTACCACATTTCAGGTATGCCCATTGTGTGTAGGTGTGTAGCTGCACAAGGCTGCTATCTGGGTTGGGTGCACGGTACATGGGTGGGACTTACATGCTACAATGGGGCTATTGTGTATTAGATTTGCATGCATGGGATCTGCTTCTGGATATTACGCTAGACATACGCGTCCTGTGTATGCGACAAACACGTTGTTGGGTGTGGTACATGTTGCTATGCACATGTTTGCCTGTGTTTAGGTATCTTGGTTCATTCCTGTTGTTATGTCGACACGGCTACCCGGCTGTGTACTCTCACTACTGCTTGTGACCATTATGGTTGCCACCTTTTCCAATGCCCATAGTGGGACATGTTTTGTGGACACATCGTATTTTGCAGGACAACACATACCCACAGCAAGTAGAGATGACAGAACTTCACATTTTTGCCATAATATACGCTTATTCTCGTAGCATTTGGGTTCCTTATTCGGTTTCTTATGCCATGTATGTGTTTCATATACAAAATATATGTTTTATGCTACTATTACAGGTATATTGAGGGAATATTTTTCCCCAGAAATCTCAGGTCATTTGCCATTTTTCGATATTTGGCGGGACACAACTGTCAAATGAGGGACTGTCCATAGCAATGTGGGACAGTTGGTAACCCTGGTGACCATGCCCATGTCGCTACTAGGGTTGCCACCTTTTCCAATAGCCAAGGTGGGACATTTTCGGGACTCACATCAGATTCTACAGGCCAACACATACCCACGGTCAGTACATAGCATAGAACTTAACTTGTTTGCCTAAATGAAAGCTTATTCTTGTAGCAGTTTGGTTGCTTATTCTGTTTCTTGTGACATTTAGGTATTTTAGTTACGGAAATAACTATTTTATGCGACCATTACATAAAATGCGGGATATAATTATGTCCTACAATCTTAGCACATTTGCCGCTTTAATATGTTTTATCGACACAACTGCCCATAGAGGACTGCCCTCGCAAGGTGGGACAGGTGGTAACCTTAGTCGCTACTCCTATGTCGGTGCGTGCTGACATGCTGCGCACGCCTTCTCTGGGTATGCCCACTGACGGTGCATTGCGGATCTAACACGGTCTTACGCGTATCCTTTGTTCCTTGGACGGGTACACTTAGGGCTTCGTGGGTTGTGTTTGCTTCTCCTTTTGTTGGGCCGGGTACTATGTTGCATACTCTGCGTGTGTTTCATTCTGCACGGGCCCTGGCTGGTGACATTACTATTATGGGCGGACTGTGGCAGTCAGCACTTTAGGTTGCTCATCGCCTGCCGGCTTAGCCACGCCTCGGACGATCCTACTTGGGCTCGCCCACGCACACTACGCGACGTGTCTGTGGTTGCGGCGCGCACTCATTACTATGCATATGGCGCTACTACGCCGACTATTCACTGCACCGCCGGTGCAGGCCTTACACCGGCCTTACGCCGAGCTTCGTGAATCCCGGGGCACACTTTCTCCAGTTACAAACAAGCTATAGGGACCTTCTGTGCTCACTTCTGAGGTTTTATCGTCAGGAGAATTAAAATAAAATAATAAACTCAGTGTTCCCAGCCTCCCACTACCCCCACATACAAGTTATATACTAAACCTGTGTCACAATCCACTTCCACAACTTTAGTTTTGGACATTTCCAGGATCCAGATGACCTGTGATTCATTCTGTGTCTTATTTTTGATAGATAATGACTTGCAGTGTGTGGATCACTGTAATTATGCTCTGAATTTGGGGAAAAAAATTTGTTGAGCACCATTCTGACATTGGAATTATTCTTACCAAGTTTTTATTAAGCACCTTTTACTACTGCTAAGCCTTAGTCACATACAAGTATTATAGCAATCATCAGTTACCACAAAAGAGCAGTACGGAGTTGTTAAACACATCATTTAGACTTTGTTTTACAGTCTGACTGAAGTATTTAACAGTCTAAGTACTTAACAGCTTCCCACCATTTTTTCGTGATAGTCACACTGTGTAACAACAGTGTGTTGTTGCACTACTATACTTTCTTCTCTAATGTTTGAACATATGGCTAGTGGACCACATACCATGCAGGTGGAACTTTAGCTTAATTTCTATATTTCCATGAAATTTCTGATTCGGCGTTCCAAATGTAACTCATATTTGTATGATAAACATCTTGTGTCATGAATATACTTCTGTTATGGTAGTAGACAGCTAAAAACTGCCCTTTTAGATCACTAAGTTCCCCTTTCACCTTCCACCCTCACAGCCTTCAGCAGCTTCCTGCACCCCTGAAAAATGCCAATTGTCATTCTAGTACTGGGATGATATAAATATAAAAATAAGGTTATTCTTTTCTGATGCAATTAATAGTTCATATGATTGTTTTAACAGGTACATTCTTATTAGAATGATTAATGATGGAATAACAAACATTTAGAAGCTGATGTTAAAATGATAGTTAAACCCTTCCTGTTGGGTTTCACATAAGAGCATGAGTAAGGTTATTCATTTATGAATCGGAGATAATTGTTAAAAATGAATTGATTGTGTAAAGATCCCAGAACTTTTGTTGAGTCCTTATAGCCGACCTGTTAATATTAATAAAGGTAGTTATGGTATGAAAATGGTTGGATTTGACATAATCAGTAATATGAAGAAGAAGAATGAACACGTTTAGATAAGCTACTAAAATGTAGGAAACAGGTGGCTGGAGGAGTAATGCAATCAGTAGGGGAAGTTCTGGTAAGAATAAGAAAGCAGTAGGTTTGGTGGCTCTAGCAAGGTGGCAGCAAGGGTAATAGGGTATGTGTGGTGGTAACTAATACAAATCATGTCAGTGAAGTGGTGAATGGATGATATGTTATACCAGTTGTGCCAAATTAACTTTAATTGTCAAGATAAGAAGGATGGTAACATCAGATTGGTAAATTTGGCTTGATGATAATGGTCTTCCAGAAATATGAAGTAAGTACAAAGGTCTGTAAGGCCATATTCTTCAGATGGTTTTCTAATGGGTGGGCCAGATCCAATGTTGACACCAACCATTACATAATGGACTGGCAGTATAAGCATTTTGTAATGATTTTTAAGTATGTGAAATGAGTTACATGGCAATAATATGCTAGTTTTGTACCAGGCATGTTCCCTTATGAAAGTTATCTGCAGCATCTAGTCCATACAGAGTTATACTAAACACAGTTAAATGAAATAAAATATTAGGGACACCAAGTAAAGATCTTTTTATATATAATGACATGATATGGTGGGGGAGAGGTGCGTTTGCAACAATGTATTGTCTGAGGGAAATATGTAAAGTATATTCACCTGTGCTCTGATACAGCATGATGAATAGAAACACCAAATATGTTACAATATAATCTGATCTATTAGTAAGAGAATAGTGGAAGTAAATAGTCAAGGCAGTACGTGCAAAATAATTAAGCGTAAATGTATGCGATGTTATGGAGCCTGAAGAGCGATTCTTTTAGAAGGTTTATGGTTGCAAGAGAATTAATTGTAGAGATATTTATGGATGTTAAAGAGTTATTTGTTAAGATGTTTATGGGTCCTGTAGAATTCTTTTTGAATGTCCTTAAACCTCACAAATGGCAGCAATTTAGAGCTTGAAAATGGAGCACATAGTACTGTCACAGTCAGTACTGATGCTCCAGCATTAAAGTACTAAGATGTGGATAAGCCAGCAGTATTTCAAATAGAAGTCAATTCAAAATGGTATAAAAGTTGTGATCCTATAATACAATAAGTTGGTTCCCTATGGGTCAAGAGGTAACCATTTGAAATGTCAGAACCCTCTACAGCAAGTCTGAAAACATGGAGAATGAATAGCCAAAAGAATGGACTTGCATATGTTAAGTCAGAGATGCCATTCCTCAGAATATTCACTATACTCCAATGTATGGTGATCTTGGAGTTGGTATTTATAAGTTCAGGTCTTGCATTCCACATGGGGTGTGCAGGAAGGATACTTACCCCCTGCAAAAAGAAGTTCTAAGGAAAAAAATCAATTTTTGAGATTCTCCTTTCTCTGAGTTTTTGGTCTTTTTTCGTCTTTTCAACATTCGGTATTTCAAGTGCAGACATGCAATAGGCAACCAGGTCAAGAGTTTTACAGAAATACAAAAGAGACATGCTCAGATTGCAAAACAGTTGTTAGCAATAGTGCATGGATGTGGGGAATTTCATATGAAAATGTAAAGAAGTTTGGGTGGAAACAGACCATAAACACTTTCAAAACATATTCAGAAACTATGTGTACAAGACCTGTCCAGAGGTGAAGTGGATATTTAAACTACAGAAACTGATCCAGTTATATACAGACCAGGCAAGGAAATATACTGAAGATATGTTGAGTAGAACATATCTACCAGAGAATCATGAAGAATTGCTAAAAGAAAAACTAGGGATTATTTTGACAAACTGTCTAACACTGCAGTTACCAGTAACAAAGGAAAAAGTACATCAATTCCAGAGATGTGCTGGTACTGACTTATAAATGCAGTTAGTGAAACACATTACAATGAATGGATAGCCATCACCACCAGTAAATAAAAATAAATACAATCCTATTTTTCTGTCAAGAAAGATATGAATCATGTCATGTACTTGAAGTTAAAAGCAGAAAAAAATAGTAGTGCCCAGCCATTTGAAAAAAAATGTTTAAGACGGCACAAGAATTGCATCTGAAAATAGCAAAGAAAGAATATGGGATGTAATGTTTTAGTCAGGAATGTCAACTCAAATAGAACACATATTACAGAGTTCTGCCTTTTGCAGTGTACACCAAAGCAACAGTCCAAAGGATGAGATGCTAGTATATCCAGTTAAGTACCAGTCATGGGAAACAGCACAAACTGAGTCAATCCTGTTCAAAGAGTAGTGCATTTTATATGCATATATTATTATACCAAGTTCCCTGAAATAAACAATGTTACACAAACAAGCCCAAGTATGAGCACTGTATTAAAGTTTGTATTCTGTGTACAAAACATACTTATTTTCATATCTTGGTGATGGTCTGTAGAAACACATGTAGGAAATTCAAAGGATTTGTGCATGAATGCTTATTCAAACAAACATTACAATGTCCACAATATCCTGAGTCCCATGAATAAGTGGAAAGAACTATCTAAGCAGCGAAGAGTCTCATGAGAAACAGCAGTAATTAAAGCTATGAGGATTGTCACTGCACAGTTTAGTACGTATTACTACTCCATTGCAGAGACTCGGCTTATCACTTGAAAAACACTACTTCAGCTACATTGCTAATGCCTTAACTTAACATGCAGAAACGGAAGTGCTGGAAAGAATTTAGCATAAACAGAGATATTACTGTGATAAGAACTGCAGAAGATTATCAGACTTAAAGTTTGGAGATTAAAAATGACAGGCTTAGAGTTTAGATGTTTAACTAGTTGAAAAGGATTCTTCAAGCAATGGCTCTGTACTGTAGAGATATGGGGCACTGACTGTGACATGACAATCCAAGATCAATTAGTGGCTCAAATATGAGACAGTGATTGTGATATGGTAACCCAAGACTGATTAATGGCTCGGCTAAAGATCATGGACTGTGACATGGTGACTCAAGACTGATTAGTGGCCCAAATATGAGACAGTGATTGTGACATGGTAACCCAAGAGTGATTGTGACATGGTGACTTAAAACTGATTAGTGGCTCAGACATGGAGCACTGATTGTGACATGATGACTCAAGACTGATTAGTGGCTCAGATATGAAGCACTGACTGCGATATGATAACCAGACTGATTGGTGGCTTTGGATATGGAGCACTGACTGCGACATGGTAACCCAAGACTGATTAGTGGCTTGGACAGGGAGCATTGACTGCGACATAATAACCCAAGACTGATTAGTGGCTCAGATATGGAGCATTGATTATGACATGATAACCAAAGACTGATTTGTGGCTTGGACATGGAGCACTGACTGCAACATGGTAACACAAGACTGATTAGCGGCTCAGATATGGAGCATTAATTATGACATGATAACTCAAGAATGATTAGTAACTTGGATGTGAAGCACTGACTGTGACAGGATAACCCAAGACTGATTTTGATGTGAAGCACTGACTGTAACATGGTAACCCAAGAATGATTAGTGGCTTGGGAGATGGGGGAGCAGCTGCATAGAAAGGAGCAGCATTTTGTCAGCTTGTCATTCTCAGAGGGAGAGGTGAGATTTCTGTCTGCAATCCGGTGCTTCCACTGATATAAGGGTGTATTATAACTGCAAGGCAGATTACTGTTAATTTTAGCATTAGTGGATAGAGCTGGACCTAACTGATGTCACATCCAGTGATGCATGTGTTGTTAGTAGCTCCACCCAGTTAGAGTAAGACAAAAAAAATCCCCTGCATACATTACAGTATATGACATGCTGCAAGAAGCTCTACTCTGTATTTCCATTTCCTCTTCTCATCCCATTTATGGTTCAGGTTGTCCCAGCCCCATGGGGGTACTACCAGTGGCATTGGGGACACTAAATTAGAAGCAACTGCAGCAAAAGCAGCAGAAGGTCAGTGGAAGATCAGCAAGGGGGGAGTACAAAAACATTAAAAAAGAGCTCTTGAATAAAAAAAATGATATTGATATAAACATGTTTAGGCTAGTTAAGGTTAATTTCAGGAAATCACTGTAATGGAGTACTTGCTACCTCATAACACATACATAAACACCACACACACACACACACACACACACACACACACACACACACACACACATGAATATATATGCATACACATACAAATATATGTGTGTGTGTGTGTGTGTGTGTGTGTGTGTGTGTGTGTGTGTGAGTGCATTTGTATGTGTGTATATACACAGATACACACATAGATGGTTGTCATATATGTGTTCAGACTATCACATCTAATCACAAGAGTCAAAAACAGGATCTTTTGTACAATGAAGGGCAAGACAGATATTTACATATAGGTTTCTGTACAAGACAGAAATGCTGAAAGACGTTTTAATCAGTCCATGAAAACTTAGGCAGCCTAGTCCTTTGATTCTTTGTTAGAATGCTGAGGTCCTTCATGCTGGCATACATGTTTAGTAAGATAAGGACCAGTTGGAGCATTATATTCAATAATCGGCCAAAGAAGGGATGAATATAGGAGGACTAAGACTACTTTAAAATGTGACGCTATACCTTTTAACTGACCAATGGAAAAAAAAAATTCTTAACTGTAGCTAAATAATTAATGATCAAAGGACAATTTTTCCAAAAGTGACTAGATCTCTAATGACTGAACTAACCTTAAACGTGGTTCTAGTTACACAATAATCATTGAGAAGGACTTGTTTCGCAAATGTGACTACGCCACAGTTTTTAGCAATAAGTCTAAGGTCATGGTCAGAACACCAAGTGCTAAGTCTATCTAGCCCATTTTAGTGTAAAGGTGTTTCCAGTCATCCACAAACGTTGTCAACCACAAACGTTGGACAACTGTCTTCATATCACAGAAGTAGAGATCAAAGAGAAGGGACGAGATTAGTAACAATTCTATTTGAAGAGAAGCTACCAACTCTTATCTTGTATATACAATCAGAGCCTACCACCACATCATTGAGTACTACCAACTCTTATTTTGTATATACAATCAGAGCCTACCACCACATCATTGAGTACTACCAACTCTTATTTTGTATATACAATCAGAGCCTACCACCACATCATTACTACCAACTCTTATTTTGTATATACAATCAGAGCCTACCACCACATCATTGAGTACTACCAACTCTTATTTTGTATATACAATCAGAGCCTACCACCACATCATTGAGTACTACCAACTCTTATTTTGTATATACAATCAGAGCCTACCACCACATCATTGAGTACTACCAACTCTTATTTTGTATATACAATCAGAGCCTACCACCACATCATTGAGTACTACCAACTCTTATTTTGTATATACAATCAGAGCCTACCACCACATCATTGAGTACTACCAACTCTTATTTTGTATATACAATCAGAGCCTACCACCACATCATTGAGTACTACCAACTCTTATTTTGTATATACAATCAGAGCCTACCACCACATCATTGAGTACTACCAACTCTTATTTTGTATATACAATCAGAGCCTACCACCACATCATTGAGTACTACCAACTCTTATTTTGTATATACAATCAGAGCCTACCACCACATCATTGAGTACTACCAACTCTTATTTTGTATATACAATCAGAGCCTACCACCACATCATTGAGTACTACCAACTCTTATTTTGTATATACAATCAGAGCCTACCACCACATCATTGAGTACTACCAACTCTTATTTTGTATATACAATCAGAGCCTACCACCACATCATTGAGTACTACCAACTCTTATTTTGTATATACAATCAGAGCCTACCACCACATCATTGAGTACTACCAACTCTTATTTTGTATATACAATCAGAGCCTACCACCACATCATTGAGTACTACCAACTCTTATTTTGTATATACAATCAGAGCCTACCACCACATCATTGAGTACTACCAACTCTTATTTTGTATATACAATCAGAGCCTACCACCACATCATTGAGTACTACCAACTCTTATTTTGTATATACAATCAGAGCCTACCACCACATCATTGAGTACTACCAACTCTTATTTTGTATATACAATCAGAGCCTACCACCACATCATTGAGTACTACCAACTCTTATTTTGTATATACAATCAGAGCCTACCACCACATCATTGAGTACTACCAACTCTTATTTTGTATATACAATCAGAGCCTACCACCACATCATTGAGTACTACCAACTCTTATTTTGTATATACAATCAGAGCCTACCACCACATCATTGAGTACTACCAACTCTTATTTTGTATATACAATCAGAGCCTACCACCACATCATTGAGTACTACCAACTCTTATTTTGTATATACAATCAGAGCCTACCACCACATCATTGAGTACTACCAACTCTTATTTTGTATATACAATCAGAGCCTACCACCACATCATTGAGTACTACCAACTCTTATTTTGTATATACAATCAGAGCCTACCACCACATCATTGAGTACTACCAACTCTTATTTTGTATATACAATCAGAGCCTACCACCACATCATTGAGTACTACCAACTCTTATTTTGTATATACAATCAGAGCCTACCACCACATCATTGAGTACTACCAACTCTTATTTTGTATATACAATCAGAGCCTACCACCACATCATTGAGTACTACCAACTCTTATTTTGTATATACAATCAGAGCCTACCACCACATCATTGAGTACTACCAACTCTTATTTTGTATATACAATCAGAGCCTACCACCACATCATTGAGTACTACCAACTCTTATTTTGTATATACAATCAGAGCCTACCACCACATCATTGAGTACTACCAACTCTTATTTTGTATATACAATCAGAGCCTACCACCACATCATTGAGTACTACCAACTCTTATTTTGTATATACAATCAGAGCCTACCACCACATCATTGAGTACTACCAACTCTTATTTTGTATATACAATCAGAGCCTACCACCACATCATTGAGTACTACCAACTCTTATTTTGTATATACAATCAGAGCCTACCACCACATCATTGAGTACTACCAACTCTTATTTTGTATATACAATCAGAGCCTACCACCACATCATTGAGTACTACCAACTCTTATTTTGTATATACAATCAGAGCCTACCACCACATCATTGAGTACTACCAACTCTTATTTTGTATATACAATCAGAGCCTACCACCACATCATTGAGTACTACCAACTCTTATTTTGTATATACAATCAGAGCCTACCACCACATCATTGAGTACTACCAACTCTTATTTTGTATATACAATCAGAGCCTACCACCACATCATTGAGTACTACCAACTCTTATTTTGTATATACAATCAGAGCCTACCACCACATCATTGAGTACTACCAACTCTTATTTTGTATATACAATCAGAGCCTACCACCACATCATTGAGTACTACCAACTCTTATTTTGTATATACAATCAGAGCCTACCACCACATCATTGAGTACTACCAACTCTTATTTTGTATATACAATCAGAGCCTACCACCACATCATTGAGTACTACCAACTCTTATTTTGTATATACAATCAGAGCCTACCACCACATCATTGAGTACTACCAACTCTTATTTTGTATATACAATCAGAGCCTACCACCACATCATTGAGTACTACCAACTCTTATTTTGTATATACAATCAGAGCCTACCACCACATCATTGAGTACTACCAACTCTTATTTTGTATATACAATCAGAGCCTACCACCACATCATTGAGTACTACCAACTCTTATTTTGTATATACAATCAGAGCCTACCACCACATCATTGAGTACTACCAACTCTTATTTTGTATATACAATCAGAGCCTACCACCACATCATTGAGTACTACCAACTCTTATTTTGTATATACAATCAGAGCCTACCACCACATCATTGAGTACTACCAACTCTTATTTTGTATATACAATCAGAGCCTACCACCACATCATTGAGTACTACCAACTCTTATTTTGTATATACAATCAGAGCCTACCACCACATCATTGAGTACTACCAACTCTTATTTTGTATATACAATCAGAGCCTACCACCACATCATTGAGTACTACCAACTCTTATTTTGTATATACAATCAGAGCCTACCACCACATCATTGAGTACTACCAACTCTTATTTTGTATATACAATCAGAGCCTACCACCACATCATTGAGTACTACCAACTCTTATTTTGTATATACAATCAGAGCCTACCACCACATCATTGAGTACTACCAACTCTTATTTTGTATATACAATCAGTGCCTACCACCACATCATTGAGTAATATAAGGGTCAGTAATTAAGCTGGTAAGTGAATCAACAATGTCTGCCTGGGGATTATGTCTAATGCTTTAACAAGGTAGAGATAAATGGCACAGACAGAATGGCTCCCCTCATTAGGAGCTAGTATTGCATCTGTTACACCTTCAGAAAACGTCAACCAAATTAAACAAGCAAGCCCCACCCTTTACAAAACCATAATGACTAGGATCCAGTGTTTGTAAGTTACCAGTTTCACTGCTGCATGATTTTTACGGATAATACTAGTGAGACAAATGGGAGGATAATTTCCAGGAAAAATTTAAAAAACATCTTCCTTATGTTCAAGCACCACAACTGGGGTTCAGCAATGAATGAGTTTGTGTTAGCAATAAGGCAGCTCAGTAAGTTGTCAGTACCCATGGAGCTGTTAGTTTGGTAATAGCTTTTAGGATATTGTCCATAATGATAACAGGAGGAGCAGTGTTAAAAGATTCACAGAAGGGGGCAAAAGGATGCAAAAAAGGGGAAAATTCTGAGCTGAATTTGTAATCCAGTACACTTGCTATGGCTTTGGTGTCAGAATAAATAGTGCCATTCACTTTGAATTTGGTTCAGTAGTCATACCTCCCAACCTAGAAACATCAAAAATCTGGACAAAGGCCCATGAAAAATAGGTACAAATTTGTATGCTGATTAACATACAATTTGCATACATAGTTTTAACCACACCCACTACAATGGAATTATGGGATGCTAACTTTCAAATGCAAACTGAATAGACATATGCCCCCAGATTATGAAGTCTTAAAGTCATCTGTGAGTCATTATGTAGTAACTTCAGTCCTCTGTGATTTTCCCAGAAAACCACACATTTTATGATGAACTGACTGAAAATATAACTCAAAAATATGGACATTCTGCAAAATTCTGACTGTTGACAGGTGTGATCATACCTTTTCATGTTGGTTCACATGGTTCCTTTGATTTAACCTCGTAACCTGCAGCAATGTATTTAATGATGTGTTAGATCAATGAGTTATAAAGTTGTATAATTGTCTTCCTGGTGCGGACCTTTCATCCTTCCATATTTTGGAAGAACATTACTGCTTTCATGCCTGATTTACTTCTGCAAACATTGTCCCTATTTTTACAGTTATGTCCCAATTTTCTGGGCTTGATCTACCCTTTACACAATGTTTTGAGTCCCCTTGTTGACATGTGATTTTTGAAGCTGTCCAGTGCACAGAAAACCACATTACATGATTAAGGTGCTAGTGTCACCAATAATTTAAAGAAAGAAGACACTCATCTTGCACCTCTCTTTTTCTAAAGCAAAAATAGATGACCTTGTGAAGTAGAATTTTAAATACAGTTCATTAAAGGCTACATTCTTTACACTGCCTCTTTAATAAGGTGGTTATATTTTTCATCATTTGTGTCACCCTCTGCTTTTAAATGTGTGTTTCTCAGTAGCACCTTAGTTCTACTAGAAGCATGAAGATTCTTCTACTATTTGATATTTGCATTTAATACTAAAGATGTCCAAATTTGTGACTGGAAGGACCTACTTTTCAAGTGACCTTTTTTATTAACTTTGCGGGTTGAGAGGTGTGCACTGGTGGAGTTAAACATTAGTTTCTTCCTTTAGAAATAGAAGGGGTATGAAGAAAGCTTTTCTGCTTCTGACAGATTTATTATTGTCGAATGTTAAAAAGTCTGCTGCTTTCCCGACATCACCAGTGATGGTGTCATTATTATTATTAGTCCAAGACACCTCCGTTTTGTCTTGTTTCCTGAGTTTTGCATTCACTGAGGTGAGCAGGAGGGTATTTGTGCTGTACCCATCTCCCTTTCTTTGGTATGCAGTCTCAGGAAAAACTACAGCATTTTAGTTGTGGTGCAGGTAAAGTTTTCTGACTTCAACACACTGGTCACCCATGTCATGCACCATGAAATTGGCACCAAGCATGAAAACATGGTGCTTTACACCACAACCTGTCACCCATTGCTGAGGGCTTTGTGCTACATCCTCCTGAAATCAGTTTGGGGTCATTCCTGAGTGACTTCAATCCTCAGCTATTTGCCAGAAAAACACAAATTGTATGAGGAACAGACCAAAAAAAATTGTCATTCAGCAAAAATCTGGTCATTTGAGAAGTATGATCTCAAAAATTAAATCTACTAATATAAAGTGCATCCAGCTATTCAAAATATTACAAAACCCTTAACAGTCCTCGACTGTATGCATGAAAATATATGTTCCCTTCTTAAGTAATAATACTTTAACAATTATTACACAGAGTGATTTATGGACTACACCGGACAAGTGCCTTCAGCCTAGCCAGCTACTTATTAAAACAAGTGGTCAGTTGCCCTTTGAAAATATTGCCTGACAGCTTTCTTACTGTTCTTTTCAACAGTTGATAACTTCACACCAAGAACACATTCAGAACTCAAGCCGGTTGCTGTAAACCTGCTAAAACTCTTCCAACAAATTCCATCAAGGCAACATTGATGACCACCTAGCAACCAATCAACTGTTCCATTTCAGGATGAGCCCTGCCTCCTCACCTTAAAGGGAACTTCAGTTCCTCCAATCAACTAAAAGGCAGGAAGAAGGGGTAAGGCCTTAGAGCCTTAGTCCCCAAGTCTGTAATGCGGGAGTGCTGCACTATGAAAAAAAAAATGTGACAGCTGTGAGGTGCCTAGAGTGTAGAGGCACCCCGACTGAATATGGACAAAACCAGCAGTACCAAAGGCGGGGGTAATAACAATAATAATAACAGTAGCTCTAAAGGCAAGGGCATTCCTAAAATGAGAGAACTGTTTCAGAGCCAGCGAAAGGAATCCGAGATAAGCAGGTCTTTACTTACATTTTTAGCTTCTGTACTTAGTTGCTATCTGTCTGATGGAATGACAGGAAAGGATGAAGAATAGCTTGAAGTTCTTATGATATTTATGACTGTCATCTCTGCAAGCTATAAATAACGGGGTAGGGAGGGCATTAGCGTGTTGCTGTTTGTTTCGGTCAATTTCTCAGGTGAAAGTAGGCATGAAGGAAGAGTGACCTACATAGCTTTGCCATCTAGTAATGCATGGAAGTAAAAATGTGGGAACAGAGAGTCCTGTTTAAGTCCCATTAAGTAGAGACACTTTTTCTGCATTCAGCAGCTGTTTTCTTGCACCAACTCTCCAAACTATTTTTTTAAGGAGGAGGCTGTGCTGAAAATAATATTCTGTGTTTCGCTTGGGTTACGGATAGTTATGAAGGATAAGATTTTGCTGCATTTGATTGTAAAATACGTATCATTATATGAGATTATATTTGATAAGCATTTTTAGGTATGAGGAAGACAGTGGTATATGAGGTACTTCTCCAGCTGGTGTGTACTTCTGTCAGTTACTAGAGTCAAATGGACACAGTTTGCTTCACTCCTGAGGGTAGCCCCTGTAACATAGACTTCCCACATGACAGTAAATAGTGTAGAGATTTATAATCACACACACACACACACACACACACACACACACACGCACACGCACACGCACACGCACGCACACACACACACACACACACACACACACACACACGCACACACACACACACACACACACAGCAATAACTAAAGAACAGTACTTGAGTGAACATTACACTTGCAGAGCACGTCTTGTAACAGCATTCACATTTCACAAAGCAGCACATACATAAATAAAAGACTCAATGCAGTGAGAAGGAACAGTCTTTTTTTTGTGCTTTACCTTTAGCCAGAGAAAGACTTCCTGAATAAAACCCATGGACCGATAAAGTTAAATGAAGTAGTAATGGCTCGGCAGCTGTCTGCCTCGTGCTGATGTCATCGCAATCAGGAACAGTAAAAAAAAAAAAAAGTTCAAAAAAACCCCAAGAAATTCAGAAATTAAAGGGGGCACTCCGGAATTCGTGGCACCCCAATATTTTCCCCTCAAAGCTGGTATTTACCGAGGAATTTGGTACGATTGAGAGGTATGTCAGTAGTGAACATTAATTCTAATACTCCTAATACAGCCAAAAAAGCTTTCTGATTATCCTACAAGGAGTTAGTTGACTGATGATGGATTGTTTTTTTTACAGGAGTCATATTATGTTATCCTCATCTTATACAGTTTGTTTATCTGAGAGTTCCATCACAGAGGCTTCCCTGAATTTCCCCATTTTCCTTGTGTCCAGAGTTGCTTCAGGTCTTTTTGTTTTCTGTTGATTGCTCTGCTACCATGTAATTGCTGTCCACAGTAGCTGCCAGTTTCCTCTGTATGTTACAGCTTCTCAGTGCAGTTGACAAAAATCAAGGCTTGCATGTACAATATAGAGAAGTTCAAGGATTTAGTACCGGAAGATAACCAGCAGCCAGGTAAGATCAGATTAAGATTTAATATGGATCAGTCAAAACAGGCATTATTCAAACAGCTAAAAGCAGAACTAGAGAACAGGAATACATTGAGAAAAAGAATAATATATACATATGATTTAGCCTTTTTACGATGCCACTTTGGGCTACAGCTCAGAACATCTTTTGAAATTAAAGATGGTAGCTGTGGACCATAATCACCTGAGGGGTAGAAATGGAGCATAACTATAACATGAAAGTGAGAAGAAAATTAAATACTGGATACCAAATATGGCTTGCAGTGATGGGACTGGCCAAAATGTGTAAACTTAAGTGTGCTGTGCAGTTGTAAGAGAAACTTGTTTTCAAACTGTGCAGTACAGTGGGACAACATTTAGTACTGCTTCCTTGCTGAACTGGGTTCTTCAACTCATTTCCTGGCTGCAGTGCCTTCTGTATTGTTGCTAGCTGATCTGGTTTTCTCCCATGTCCCAAAGACTTGATGTAGGTGAACTGGTGATCCTTTAAGTTGCTGTGTGGAGGGGGGGGTCATCTTGAGGTAGACTGACATCCAGTACAGGGGTAGTTCTCTGTTTAAACCCACTTAATCTCCAGGTACCCTAACAGAATACAGAGCTGGGTCTGCTATTCCACCTGTGACCCACATAGGCATCAGGTAAAATCACTTTGGATAGCAGACCTAGACCTGCGCTTTCTGGTGCCCTCCCTATGGGAGGAATAATGAAGCCTTGTTGAAGTTTCAGGTAGTTTACTTGTTTAAGTAGGCAGTTGGATCCCACAACTTTCACTTAACATACTGGGTTAGTATCTAAACGACTATTTCTGCCAATATTCATCTTTCAGTGCTAAGAAATAAAATTAATGACATTATCCCTTCAGGAAGCAGACTGAAGTCAAAGTATTTGTGTGAAATGTTTCACAAAAGAAATATATGCAGCAGTTTGCTATTCTGGAGTTACAAATGAGCTCTTCTAACTGTAGTTCATCACTTCTATATTATGTGTAATATCTACTTTGCCACTAGGTGGCAATACATCACTACGTTGTGAAAACATAAGTTCTGCACGCCTTCAGTTTTCTTGTAAGTCAACTTTCTGCAGGATCACCACACATAACATTCAACCTGCAAACAGTGGAATCAGCTACAACCTGATAACACTGAAAATAGCAACAAACACCCTTGAATAGTAGATGCATTTCATTACTATAAAATTTAAATACAAAATAACACATAACTCTTCCTTCTTTCAGCAGGAATGTGGGTACTACTCAGAAACACATTTTGAAAAACAGAATGACAAAATAATGGAAAACATTAAGCTCGTCATCAAAGAGAAAGTTTAAAATCAGTAAACTTTAATGAACTGTACTACAAAATTCTCACAAGGTCATTTTTGCTTTTGTAAAAGGAAGATGCAAACTGTGTTTACTCTTTCCTGAATTTATTGGTACCACTAGTATGCTGGTCATGTAGTGTAGTTTCCCCTACAGTATACAGCTTCAAAATCATGTGATGAGGTGGATTCAGAAAATTGTGTGAAGGGGTAACCAAGCCTGAAATCAGAGAAATACCTTCCTAAATAGGTACATCATTTGCAGGGGTAACTCTAACTTGAATATAGGGATGTTTCTCCAAAATAGGGACAGTTGAGAGGTCTCTCACCACATCGTATTCACATTTTCAGATTCCAAAAATAGACATTTCTAACTGAAACAAATGTTTGCAGGACAGTTCATACTCTTGACCATTACATAAATTTGATTCTTTGTGTGTGTGTGTGTGTGTGTGTGTGTGTGTGTGTGTGTGTGTGTGTGTGTGTGTGTGTTTGCGTGTTTTTTGCACTCGTGTTGTTCAAGGTGTTATGGTTTTCTATACCGGTTATAAAGGAAAGTTCTAAAGTATATTTTTTTCTGAAAAACCAAGAACTGTCATTCCTCTTCTGTCCAGACATGCACAAAATACAATGAGCTTATGCAGATCAGAACCATCCTATAAAAATTTGTAAGTGTATATATACATACATACACATGTGCATGAGTATACCTAGCCTTGCGTGTGTGTCTGTGTGTGCACAAGTGCATTGAAGATAACCAGACATCATGTCACCATTTAAGTACTTGCTCTCTATGTGAAATATAAAAATGAAACTTTGATTAAAGCCCAAATGGGTGAGGATTAATGACTGCGACTGGCAGTAATGGAGTTTGTAGTAAGAAACTAACAAAGGCATGTGCCTCTCACAAGAAGGGAGATGGTTTGTCTCACAAAGGTACAGACCAGCAGTACACTCTGATGTACCAAGCAGCCTTCTGCATTGTATCTAGCACACATGGAAGCATGCACACATAGCTGGGCCACTAATGTGACCCCTTTTTATGCAGAGTACAGGCAAGGCCACAAGGTGAGACATTATGTAGGAAAAAAAACCCGTGGCTGCTAGCATGTTTATCAATCCTGCTGGTGTGATGAAGGAATGAAGGGGCAAAAGGCCTGAAATGAGCAACTGAGAACCCACCCTAACCAGGGGATAAAAAGACTTCAGAAAAAAAGCAAATGATACTACAACTTTCCATATCTCTCAACTGTACAGATTTTTGCAGATTGTCCACATTTTTGCCTCATATTTTTGATCTGTTTTTTAAAAAAATGTGTTTTTCTAGCAAATTAGTGGAAAATTATTAAAGATTAAAGTTAAAAATAATGACAAATATTTGAGTTTTAGACTTCATACCATTCAGAAAATTCATGCTAATGTAAAATCTGTCATTCTATTAACTTTCTAAGTTTGTAAGAGCAATATTTAAAAATTGTCCTTATTTTTGGGCCTTTGTCCCACTTTTATTTATGCCTTTGTCCAGATTTCTTGCTCTAAGAGGTTAAAAGGTATGCAACTTTTTAAATAAAAAAAGAAAGTTATTGAAAATCAGTCCTACCTACAGTTTTACATATTAGCACTAAATCCATGATGTTGCATTGACTTGCTAGATAAATGTTTAAAGCATTCACTTAGGACTGCTGTAAAGCCTTTATTTTATTATGTAAGTACAATAGAACAGTGAGTACGCTTCAAAAACAGTATATATAATATTTACCTTTAAAGAAAATGACATAAAACTGATGTTCAAGAAATTCAGTGTCTGTTTAGAACATAACATTCTTGCAGCTAGCACGATTAAAGGTATCTTTTTTGTCTGTAAGATAATATGCTACAGTCTTCATTATTATTATTGTATATAAGAAAAGAAAATGTTAAGTATACAGATGTTCTGCCTCAGCTGAAATTTGCATAAGAAGCACACTTTGGAATATTTCAAGCCTGTGTGTGTATGTGTGTGTGTGTGTGTGTGTGTGTGTGTGTGTGTGTGTGTGTGTGTGTGTGTGTGTGTATATATATATATATATATATATATATATATATATATATATATATATATAATTTTTTTTCCAATGGACCAGCTACCCCTCCTGCACACATTCCTGCAACCCTTTTCTATTCTCACTTTGAGGTGGCACAATGTCAAGAAATGTTCATAACATTTTACAACCTCAAAGCGAGAATACAAGCAAGGGTCTACAGTCCCACCTAACACAAGGAATATGTAGACAGTTTGTCCTCTGTAAAAACACATCTTATATGATGTTACATTCCACGTGATACGACACTGTCTTTAATAAATCAACTGAAGTTCGATATGTTTTTCAGTAGGTTGTATACTTCACATTGTTTGTCAAAAGTTAACTTAAGGTTCACTGCTCTAACTATCAATGGGTAACCATGTGAAATGTCAAGACCTGATTCAGCAAGTCCCATAATATCCAAATGGCTGAAAAAATTAACTTATGTATATAAGCAGAGTGTAAAGAGACTACAGGAAGACAGTACTTTAGTTTAGGGAAAGGGACATTCTTGGCCAGTGTTTCCTGGGCAGTAGGAGGAAGTACACGTGATACCCTATTGCACAGTTTTAGTTGTCACAGAACTTTACTAATGATATTATTTATGTTAGTGGTAAAGCTTAATCCAGAGTCAGAGGTTAGGCCCAGGTTGTTATTATGTGAGGTAGTAAGGACAGGAAGTTGCTACTGCTCATGGAATAAAAAGCTCAAGTTTTATCATGCAGTAGCTCTGGACTTCTTATTTGGAGCTTTGCATTTTGTTCCATGCACAAGAGTGATTTTGTAAGTCCATGTATTTTCCTTTGTGCTGTAATAAGCATTGAAAAAGCCATAGGGTAAAACTATGGTCTGCAGTATATATATTTTTTTGTGCCTCACAGTGAAGAAGAGTAATTTGTCAGCAATTTTGTGCACACGCGCACACACACACACACTGTAGTATAATGGGGTCTATATTAGAACATTGAAGTTTCAAAACTTCGAATGTTCTAATATTGAACCCTATTCGCTGTCGAAGCAACAGAAAATCGAACTTTTTCCTAGGGAAAGAATTTGGTTGTCCATTTCTGTTGCTTCGGTATTTCCAGTGCTGTGGTGGAAAGTTATGGGTCGGGTTCAGGTAAGTGTGCAACTGAGTGCGGGTTAGGTTAGTTAGGGTTAGGGTGTGGGTTAGGTATGTGTGCGATTGTGTGGACGTGAGGGTTAGGGCGGGTTAGGTGAGTTAGGATTAGGGCATGGGTCAGGTAAGTGTGCGATTGTGTGGACGTGAGGGTTAGGGTGGGGTAGGTAAGTTAGGGTTAGGGCACGGGTGAGGTGAGTGTGCGATAGTGACGGACCTTAAGGTTAGGGTTTGGGTTAAGGTAAGTGGATAGCTAGTGGTGTGTGTATAGTTTAATGTAGGGTTAGGTGTAAGATTTTAGGTGTATGTGTGTGGATTGCTGTTTGGTGTGCTTGTGTTGTGTGTATGTGTTTTGGAACAGCAAATTTTTTCCCTAGGAAAAAAATTGCTGTTCTGTATGTTCGATGTTTTCAACTTTCGCTGAATAGGGTTCGATATTAGAACATTCTAAGTTTTGAAACTTCGATGTTCTAATATAGATCCACTATAATGTGATGGTTCTCACCAGAATGGTGTATAATACACATTTAACTAGTGCAAATTAGCCTACTTCATTTTTAATTGGTCTTGGTTCAAAGCATTATGTTGTGTTACTAAAACTGTTGCT
Organism: Protopterus annectens; assembly: GCF_019279795.1. Classification (NCBI taxonomy): domain Eukaryota; kingdom Metazoa; phylum Chordata; order Ceratodontiformes; family Protopteridae; genus Protopterus; species Protopterus annectens. Next base: position 913,485,549 of record NC_056746.1, on the reverse strand, counting down.
TTAAATACTTGACTTTAGGACTGCTGTGCACTGTATTAGTGAGTCAACTGATTAATAACACATGATTTGTGATGTTGAAAAGAGAGGGTTGTAGCCTTAAGGGTTCATGGAAGTCGATCTGTCAGAGAGTGGAAATGTATGCCTGAAACAACAGTTCTAGGCAGTGTATGGAAATAAAAGAGGAAGTATAGTGGATTATTGCTGTGGAAACCAGAACATCTTCCTACAAAAGAGTAATCTAGCAGAGTTTAAAAGGGAGAACTATTGGACTGTTATTTGAAAGTGACTGTTGCCTTGATGTTGTGGGGGCTCCTGGATTTTAACATAGAAACAAGGTGATCTTGTTTTATTTTGCCATTGGCTCAGAAATGTTTTAGGCACAGTCATTTGCATTGTAGACAATATTCACCACTTTGGAATAAATCAGCATAATTTTATGACATTATGGACTGCGGGTACCTTTATATTCCACACTAGGCGGTGCAATCATCATATTTTTGGTATAGCTTTAATACCAACAATGCTTTACATTTTACCTTTTACTACCTGCATAAACTCAAACTTTCTGATACAAATTCCCTCCAAAAAGAAAGAATTCTCAGTCTTCTTTACACTGGCCCTGGTCTGTGGTCTGTGCCATGAGCCTTTTTGAGTGGAGTGGAGTGGAGTGGAGTGGAGTTATACTGCACTTGCCTGAACTTCAAGACGGCCATAGTCAAGGAACTCCTACAAACTATAGCCTCTGTCCCTGAGGGAATGGCAACTATTATTCTAGGTTGATATCAACACCAAAGATGGTTCCAATATTAAGAAAAACTGACCAAAATAGAAGACCTTGAGGAATATCAGCTAGCCTTTGAGGAGTTATGCCCACCAGGAAGGATAAGACTGTGGTGAATAGGAAAAAAAACTTCACAGCTCAGCTTACTGTGAACCTTTAAAGCCCTCATGAACATGGAATGGACTGCTTACCATGATTATGAAACAGTAAAGAAAGCATTGCTAGTCCATACTGGTGTTATCCTCTGAGACACAAGCTCAAAGTTTGGACATTTTCTTCTAACAAAATAGTAAGATCTCATTTATGCAATCTAAACTATGTGCTTAAACTGTGATCAGAACCAGAGGGTCAACATCCTAAAAATCAAATGACAAAAATACTGCAAAATGATAAATTTAAAAGGGCTTTACCTGTTTCATTACAAAAGTTAGGTATTTCAAATTGACATTAAAGGTGCTCACATTGTTGTTGTACTGTTGGATGATTGTCATGCAATGAAGATATGTTTAAAACTAAGTACTCTAGAGCTAGCATGTGTCATATTTTGGAAACAAACAAAAAGCATCAAATGCAAACATACTATGTTTTAAATGTAGGAAAAGGGGCCAAAAGGTTAAATTTTGTACTAGATATGGTAACACTGAAATGCCTGTGACAATTGTGAAAAATGCATGCTTATAATGATGTTATGTCTATGGGATGTGATGAACTTCCTGCAAGAATAATAGAATCTGTCTTTTACTACTGTACTACAGCAAGGTTAATTGGGTGCAACATCTTAACCAATGGTAGGGAGCTGTAGAGTCTACTAGATTCAGGCAGAATAATCATACTTATATGGACACAGTATGTATGTGAAAAGAAGGCCCTTACTGAAAAGCCGTTGAAGTAATTTACATTCATGAAGATAGAAAACAGTATCCCATTATTCAATTAGAATTACAAACTATGTTTGAGAAAATAATTTATCTTCTTATTGTAGTTTTCAATTTAACACAATATGATAATGGAAAAGATTTTCCCCACTTGAAAGATATATGGAAGCAATGGAATGAATGCGATCCTTTTGAGTGATCATTTTTTGTATGACGGGGGGATCAGCAAGTGGAGATCATGCACTTCTACTTAACTGGGATAAGAAAGATTGCAACCATATCCCCACACTCATAATCTAACAGAGATTAAGGAACAATATTAGAAAGTCACAAAGGTTTTAAATTTTAACCAAGGTTACAGACAGAATAAAAACCTACACCATTTAAAGAGTTGTGTCAGCTCATAGCTAGTTCAGAGCAGCCTTCAGGAACAAAGACAATAGAAGGAAGGGAGTTGCATAGTAACATTCTGCAGTCTGAATGTATTGCAAAGAAGGGAGTTGAAATGACTACTAAAACTGAAGAGAAGGCCATCATTCACTGAGCAGATGCATTCCAAAGGAATTAAGTCTTAAGGTATAGAACATGCAACCCATGCAGAATTCCAGACTTTGTCAAGCTAACACAGAGAGCCCCATTATAGAAAATTCTAAGCATCAAGTTAGTGTTGAGAAGGAGAAACTTACTAATAACAAAGTCATAATATTAATGTAGTATAACAGGAATAAATATAACCTGGTCAAAGTTCTAAATCCAGTTTTGTCAGTGTAAGAAAGGCAGGTCAGTTAAGGTAAGACTGTAGACAACTGAAATCTATAGGTAAGGAAAAAGTAAAAATAAAGATACATTTCATTGAATGACACCCTTTGCAGGGGAAAACATTTATGAAAAGGTGATACTGCTCAATGCCAGGAGTCTATACAAAAACTTCCACTCCCTGCAAGCTCACCTTATACTTGAGAATATAAATGTCTGTGTGTTTACTGAGACATGGTTTAAAGCAGCAGAGAGCACCCTGGCAGTGAAGGCCTGTAATACCTTCCACACGTATAGATATCATACTGCACAAAAGGGAACAAAATGTAGAGGTGTCTTCAATTTACATAAAAAAAACAATCACACTTCAAGGTTGGGCAAGCAGAAGGATGCCCTTGAATTTCTCCACATAAAGCTCACCACAAGCAGTGTTACATATCATATCCCTTTTAGCTACAGGACACCCCCCACTCTGACATAAGAAACCCACACCACTTACTTAAATGAAGTGGAGTCACTATCCATTCTACCTAACACCATACTCATGAATGACTTCAACTACCCTTCTATAAACTGAGAAACATGCATAACTCCAAACATACAGACTCAAAGATTCCTGGACTTTGTCAACATGAGCACCCTGGACCACCTAGCTCATGCACCCACTATGAGGTACAAACATCCTTGACCTGGTTTGCAGTAACATGGTGGAATATTGCACCCCCAACTTCACGAGTGTAATATCCTCACTGGTCAGGTTGTACTATAAAGTGTCTCCTTCAAAATAAAATTAAAGCTTGTGACACCACCTAACCCTGGAATGTTTAGGAAATATTCCAAGGCAAACCTCTTGCTTTTAAGTGACACCCTAGCAAACTCCCATGCCCCACAAACATAGGGAATACTGCTACCTATGTGGAGTCATTCACAAAGTCCATGTACAGCCATGTACACAGCTGCATAGAGCCAGCAGAACCTACCTGAAATAAGCACAGGACAAGCTCAAAAAACAAGCAACCCTGGTTGAATCCCAGCATAAATAAGTTGTATAACAAAAGGAAGAAGGTCATGTCCAAAGACAGGAAGTACAATGGCCTGCAAGACAAGGCAGGAACTCCCCCACCAAATTTAATAAGTGACTCAGGAGACTAACTACATCTACCAAACCCAAATTTGAGGTAAACATATCATCCCAGTCTATGGACAATCATAAGGTATTCTTAAACTATGTCCACAAATTCAAAGGTAATACACAAAAATGCACCAAATGGAGCCACTTACACTAAGCCAGAAGATATAGATAATTTACTGTCTGATAAATTCATTTCCAACTTTACCCTAATTTTACCACAAAACACATATCAAGAAATACTCAACCATAACGTCCCCAACTATCAGTATAGAAATGGTCCTAAAAGCATTCTATAAGGCCAAAAACTCTGCATCCATAGGACCTGATAATATCCCAGGTTGCCTCCTTAATAACATGAAACATAACCTATTTTGCTCACTAGAATCACTATTCAGCTGGAGCCTTCAAACAGGATTTATGCCAATGGAAGACTGCTATTATTATCCCTCTGCATATGGGTGAGACATCCACAGACCTGGGAAACTACCAATCCATAAGCCTGACTCATATATGTAGACCCATGAAAAAATAATTATGGATATGATAAATGAGATAAGGAAAAAGACATGAAGAAAGAAAGTAATACAAGACCTGTGAGGTGTAAAACTTGCTACCAATAAAAGAACTGCAAAAGCAAGTTCAGGCAATGTTTCTGCCATCAGGATAGAATCATTAATCCATCAGGATAGAATCACTAATCCAAAAATAGAAACCAGAAAACAAAAGAAGTAGGTATATGTAGGAAAACCACTACAATTGAAATATATATATATATATATATATATATATATATATATATATATATATATATATATATATATATATATAAGGAAACGCAGTCAAAGACTGTAATTAAGAAATAACAAGAGAGAGTGCAAGTTGGCTAGTAGGAGCAATAAGAGTAGGAGAAAGAAATTTGGTCCACTTAAGTAGAGTTGGGGAAACAAAGTGTATTACTTGCAGTTTAAACAGTGCTTCCAACAAGAGTTACAGCAACAACTTAAGTTAAAAATAAAACAGCAGTCATAACTGATGACATGTGTGATGTTCATCCTCAGGGTCAGAAATCAAGGAGCCTCAATCCCCATCACTGACAACTGGGGAGGGATGCTAATTTGGAACAAAAAACATATGCACACAGTAATTCCAGATGCACCTCACTGTACCAAGCACAATGTCCTGTAAGAGCACACAGGGAACACACTCCCATCCTGAGGCTTGGTTTCCCTCTTTTTCTCTCTAGGCCCCAAATAAGACTGCCCACTGACACAGCTATAGAGCTGAGTCATCAGTCGAGTGCTCCAAACCAAGTCCTCTATCACCCTCTCTGTGAACCCAGTGCACTGTGTTCCTGCTCCCAAGTAGCTGACACACAGACACACACACACCTGGGAAAGGCTGACACAGACACACCAGCTATGCCTGCTCTGCCAAGACTATAAAGACTCTTACAAGTGTACCCAATTATACTGAATAAAATTAATACTAATACAAATGGTAGTGTTTGACCAATGCAGCAAGGCTTTCATGAGAGCCCACAGTGTCACCAAATAAATATAAGTACTCTCAAAGGTTAAAATATTCTCTAAAAGACCAGCCACAATGAAGGGTTTAAATATATTTAATAATAAATATTAAAAAATATGAAAATACTATACATCTATCTACAATGAGCACCAGAGTTTCAATCACAGGAAATATTAAAAATAACACAGATGGAAAGGTTCCCACAGATACAGAAAAACAATGTTTAACTAATGTCACTATATTTCCCCTGACTGATTAAAGAATTACTGTTCCCTAGTTCACTTACTAGAGCAACATAAGATGAAGTGGATGAATGGTCTTTCTTTGTCAGGTTTCAAAAACAGACTGCCCTGATATTTTTGTCTCATGTAGTATTAAAACATCATTTCAGTGCTGGATTACAGAATGACATTGCATACATCTGGTCATCGGGGCTTTTGGTTCCATTATCCCCTTTTACTAGAAACTGAATCTAGCAAATATGTGTCGTAATACATACACACATAAATCTTTAAAACAAACATAAATCTTTGCTAAGATGTGTTATAGCATCTGCAAGCTATAAAAGTATTTCAAAAACTTTCACCCTTCCAGAGTTGCAATTAGTTCACCACTAAGGACAATATAGTAGGATTCATAGTCCCGGTTTTCACAGATATTTTGTCTCTGGCTGCAATCAGAACTGTAAGATGCAATCTTTATGGCCTAAACCAGATGATTTAATTTCAGACTATTTTCCAAAGTTAGCTGGACTGAGATTATCTTCTTCTCTTCCAGTATCCTCTGTTACAATATATTAATTTCAACAGTTACAATATAATCTGAGATACTGGTGTATTTCATTTCTGCCCAGCTGGACCCACTGTTGGTACATTTTTAACACAAGCAGCTTTACAAATGCATTTTCAACACACACACCTGTACAAATCAGTTTGATAGAAAAATAACATACAATTCTTTACAAAACTCCAGCTAGTTATGCTGGTATAGGTTACACATTCACTGCCCTACTTCTCCTGGCATAGTTGGCAATATCTCACATCACTGCGACATGGAAACTGTATTAACAACAGTTACAGGTACTTCATTTGATTAGAAACAGTAAAATTAATGTTACTGATATGATGCACAGTATCCTAAAACAGCCACATTAAACAGTGCTCAAATTGTGTCATTATAAAACAAAAACTGTCACAACAGTTCAACAAATGCAAAAAAAAAAAAAAATCAAGAAAAAAGTATTTATTTATTTATTTATTTACGAGGTGACCCTTGTATTAAGATTGCTCTTAGTGTAAAGATCAAACTAGGAAAGTGAGAAAAGTTGGTACAATTTGAAAACATAAGGCAAAACACTAAAGACAGGGAGGACTCTAAGTCTGGACTCTGTAAGAGTAATAAACCTTCTCCCAAGGGCTCAGGCAATAATTGGCTTAGAATCTACAGACAGCCACAACACCTCCACATCAGTAAAATTTAAACAGTTTGAGCACTCGCAGATTACTGACCAAGAAAGAGTGGTAAGTGGTGAGCTGGGCATCAGGTAAGAAATTAAAGGTTTGAGTCAGAAACCACTTTTGTTAAATAACAGTACATTCCAGGAATGACAGATATTTAGCAACTAGGAGAGGGCAATGAGTAAGTTAACATAGCTCCTGCAATCTGTATACTACATGTAAGCAGGACATCAAGTATCTTACGTTTTTGAACAAATTAATTTAAAAGATCAACAGTCACCACAACTGTACAGTACTTACCTAAGCTGTATATAGAATTGCTGTTGAGCATTCCACTTTAGCAAGGCAGTATTAGTAAGTTTGACAGTAAGGAAGATAACTCCAGGGCAGTTTTTCTTAGCAAGAGTTTATTTCCTTTAAAGTGAAATTTTAAAGTGGATATGTATTTTATATAAATACATTTGCAAGCCATACCCTTAAGAATCATTTTACTAAATATATGCTGCTACTTAAAAAAATTGTGAACTGTTTTGTGGCATCTAGTGGTCAATCAACAATATTACAGTTAATAACCATATAGTATTAAAAATCAAGTTATTGTATTCAATACTGATGTTGATAGCTGCAAAGCGTAAACCAAAAAAATCCATAATAATTAAATACATTCATTTAAACCCGAGCCATACATTGCCCATAAATTTATGATCGAAGTTTGTTTTTTTTTCTTTAGCATTTTCAGCCACGTGGTTTTGTCTGTTTTCATATGTCAAGTTTACTGATACCAAGAAAAATACAGTTTGCTGAATTATGTTTCAAAGAGTGTTTTTATAAGAGTGATTCTTTCTCTTCAAGCTCTAATGTCATTTAGATGTTAGACAATAGCTGCACAAACCAACTAGTTTGTCTGATCTAGAAAGAACCACATAAGTCTCCCATCATATAAATAATCAATTCGGAAGAACAATTATTGAATTGCATTTAGTTTACTAGTGTTCAGTGATGTAGAATGTTGAGTTTGCCAAACATACAAGCAAAACAAACAATTTCTATAAGGGTAAGACCTCCTCAGTAAGTTGTCAATAGGAGCTGCATTATAACACAAGTCTAAATAATGTTTATACATTGATAGCATTAGTCCTATGCTTCTACTCTTCTTATAGGCAAACCTACATGACTGATGTAGTAGTTTAGAAAAAATGTCTGTGATCAAAGGATGCCATTCTTTCTGAATGATATACAACAATAGCATTAGTCCTATACTTCTACTCTTCTTATAGGTAAACCTACATAACTGATGTAGTAGTTTAGAAAAAAATGTCTGTGATCAAAGGATGCCATTCTTTCTGAATGATTTATTGAGTCTTCAAAGGTATCGGTAGTATGAGTAATACACTATCACATTTGTGAACCCCCTCTAATAATTTGGTCCTCAGATTCATAATTCAGAAGATTCCATCTGTGTTTAATGTTAGCCAACTCCAAGGCTGTGTTGACTGACTTCTTGGTATACCCATCCTGTAAAAAATTATGCATCAGTTTATTTTCTGTATCAAGGCAATCATTATCACTGCAAATTATTTTCATTCTAAAAAATTATGAGTGTGGAATGTTACCCAAAATACATAGTAGAGGATACTATTGGCAGATAAAACATGAATTATGTGAAAAAAGCTTCCTACTTAATGCAGTATTCATAATGCTATCAACTTTGTCACAGATATATAAAAAAAATTCACAGTTTGGAAATAAATTACATGAGAAAGTAAATTGTAATCCAAAATTGTTTGTATTTATGTATTTAACAAACTTCATTTGAGCAATGGAGACCTTCCAAAACAGCCAATAATCATCCAAATAATGTGGAGGTAAAATTTATTTTTATAAATTATTACCACCTCAAAGAGCCCCATAAATAAGTCTGCAAAGGTGAGGGCAAATGCTGGCCCCCATTGCTGTGCCATTAAGTTGATGGTAGTAATTTCTATTTAAATAAAACTCATTAAAGCTCAAAACTTGTTCACATAAACAAAGAAGGAAATCAGCAGATTGAGTCATATATATGCATGATAGTTCTAAAAAATATTTAACTGCCTGAATATCTTTCTCGTGGATAATAAATGTATACAATGCCTAAATGTCCATATTGCAAAGAAAAGTATCCTGTTTGATATAAAAAAAAGAATTGTGTCCTTAATGTGTGCTCTAACTAAATTTAACAAAGGTTTCAAACATTTTCCAACTATATTGATAGGGGCTCTGAGAGATGCCCATGGCCTTATATTGTAGGAAGGCCAGGTACTGAAATTCACTTTTTATGTATGTATTTTAGGAAGTAAGTAAAATTACTAAAACTGTGGAGGTTCAACTTTTACTTGTTTGATTAAAATTAAGGTAATAATGTTACATTCAATAGCCTTGTGCAAGACAATCAATAATGTTGCATTTCAACAAGTCTAGAGTCCATCAACACTTGATAATAAAAAGGAATATTCAAGTGTTTACTTGTTTTGGCATGGTATTTGTCTTATCCCCAAACAACCACAGCACCATCCTTATCAGCACTGGAAATTATGATATCAGAATATGTTCTAAGATATGGCTCAATATGTTGAACCATCTAAATATCTGTAGGATTTACTAAAGAACAAGGATGACTTTCAGCTTCAATATGTGGAACTGGAACTGCTGTTGCAGGCTCAGCAGCCACATTACATGCTGATGACTCACAGGGAAACAGAATTTCTACTACCCAGCAAGCATTTTCTGAAGTTACTAGGTCTACCAGGAAACTCCATTTGGATTATGCACTCTAGAACATTGAAGACTTACCTTGACAAATGTATGGCTCCCAGGGATTTCTGCATCTATTTAGACCCAGGGTGGGGACTGTCAATGACTCTTTCATGTCACAGTGGAGGTTCATTCAGGAGGTTGGTTCATGTTTGTTTACTGAAAGGCGTATTGGCTTTCATGAAACTGAAATATCTGATTTAAATCAGAAGGTTTTTCAAGCTATTAAAATTGTTGATACATTTAAAAGTCAAGGATTATTTGATGCTTTATACAGTGAGTTTTTCAATAACATTAATTTACTGAACAAGGAGATAGAGACCAGGAAACTTAAGAAATTTAAGTGAGATATGAGTAATTATGAATTAGAATAAGAATCAGAATCACATTTACTGGCCAAGTATGCACACATACAAAGAATTTGACTCTGGTTTCAGTGACTCTCCAAGTCTGAGTTACATAAATGACATGCATACAACTATTAAGAACAAGACAAATGACATACATGCAACTATTAAGAACAAGACAAAAGTAAATATACATATACATACAAGGTGCAAAGTGCAACTCAGTGCAAGAAATACTGAAATAAACTCTGAAAGAAACAAGTATTAACAATATGTAAACAATACAATTAAACATTAATTTTACTTGATGAAAACAAGAATGTAGTGCCAGATTTGTAAAACAGGTCAGAATCAACTCTAAGCCTTTGCAAGGATACTTTTCATTTTAATTTGGAGGTTCAAGCATTGCATACCTCTATTCCCCATGAGAAAGGTGTTCAGGTCATTAAATATTTTTTAAACTATTAGGACTACATACTGCTCAATTCAATAATTTTCTTCTGTCTTTGATGGAAATAGCTTTGAGCTCTAATGTGTTTTATTTTAATGGTAATAATTGTTACCATCAGCTTAACAGTACAGAAATGAGGCAGAATTTGTTCCACCTGTGCAAATTTATTTATGGGGTTCTTTGAGATGGTGATATTTTATAATGAGGGAATTAGTAAGCCTTACATGGACACATGGAGGTACTATTTGGATGATGATTGTGTGCTCTTGAAATTTGTTGAATACATAAATAAAAATTAATTTAGGTTACAATTTAGTTTTCATATAATTTATTTGCCATCAAACTGACAAAGTTGATTGATGGCACTGTTAGTGCTACATTATATAGAAAGTCTTTTTCACGTAATTTATGTAGGGGCAGTCTCCCATTTGAGAGGCTGCACTCTCACCAAAAACTCAAGAAATATGTATTTGAGGAACCACAGAAAGCACTGTAATGAGAAAAGTGGTGCACCGGACAGCTCAGGAACAAATTCAAGGTTTATTGACATAAAACGTAAAATATAACGAGTATAACAGACACGTTTTTCATCATAAATTCAGACTTCATCAGACAATTAATCACAATTCAAACTCGTAATTTATATGAAATAGGATGAGGCAATTAATTCAAACCACCCAATGGGGAAACTTGCTCATAAATATTAAAACACCATTTCTCTGAAAGAAAACAGTAAATATCTATTAATAATATTTCATAATACATATTTAAGGAATGTACACAATTCTTAATCAACTAATGTATATTTAAATAAATAGATTAATTCCTATGTAATCTCTTGAAAACTAAAAAACAAAAATAAACATAGCAACTTTTTTTCAAGCAGTTGTACAACATCACCCTCTAGATGTCTTCATGAAAATAACACCAAAATAGGAAAAATAAAATAAAATTGAATTCATGCTTCAGATAAAACTTATAACTCTCCAATTGAGAGAACATCAAAGATCTTCCTTAAAAACGGATCTCTGTATCTAAAAATAGTATCTTGATAAATATATATGTTAAGAATATATATATATATATATATATATATATATATATATATATATATATATATACAAAATCAACCATATATAAAAACTTGCATATAAATATATATGGTAGTAATATTAAACAATGTTAAAATTGTATAAAATTTGATATATATATATATAAAAATATAAAAATATGTACTTAAATATTTTGTTTTACTTAAAAATTTTTGTTTTTTGTTCCTTAAATATGTATTATGAAATATTATTAATAGATATTTACTGTTTTCTTTCAGAGAAATGGTGTTTTAATGACAAAAAGTGGTTTTAATATTTATGAGCAAGTTTCTCATTACAGTGCTTTCTGTGGTTATTAGTGTTTAGTGCACTGTTTGTTCCTTTTGGCTGTTTATATGTATTTGAGGAAGCCCATATTTGTATAGATTCTTGGGATTTCTTGAAAGGATTGAATAATGTGGTGTTTAATAAAAAGCATGTGTTTATTACTATTGACATAAAAGATTTATACACAGTAATCCCACATGCTATTGAGGAAGAGTGGTTTTGCGAATATTTGACCAGTAAAAGTATAGAGCAGGACAAGATTAATACTTATGAATTATTATTGGACCTGGTGTTAAAATCAAATTTTATCTGGTTTGAGAGGGTATTGCTATGGGGTCTTGTTACAGGGGCTTGTTTGCAAACATTGTGATGCTGATGTGGGAATACAAGCTCTTATTTCCATCACCGTATTTTTCCCATTGTGATTTATACCTTTGCTTTCAGGATGATATTTTTATCCTATGGTCAGATTCACCAGATTCTATTAATCCTTTTATGGATTATATAAACCAGACTACTGATTTTCTATGTTTTACACATACTGTCGGTAATCAGCAGATATCATATTTGGATGTTTTGTTAAAGAAAGATGTGGTTGAAGGTTGCTATACTGCTGAAAGTTTTCACAAGCCAACTTATTCAAACACCTATTTACATTTCCAAAGCAATCACCCGTTTGCTCATCAATGAGCTATAGTTAAGGGTCAGCTCATGCAAGCTGCCCGCTGTAAGAATATGCTCAACAAAATATTAAGGTTGAAAGTAATTCTGTTACAAATATGTAACATAAATAACATATAAAATAAAGCTTGCTTAAATGTGGAAGTAGAGTTTAGCAATATGTGATTAGCATCCCTACAAAATGACTGTGGCTTGAAAAATAAGGAACTTGCTTAATGGACACGTTTTCTTACAGAATCAACAAAAATGTAAAAGCTGACCTCTTATGTATGCATTACATTGTCAGTAAAGAGCAAAAATGTAAAAACAGGATGTATGTTTACACATTGTCAGGAAAAAAGCTAATCTGGTTCCTTAAAGGCTGGACAAACAGGAAAGCAATCCGCATCATAAGACATTGTTAAGTAAGAAAGTTTGAAGTCAGCATTTGCACAAGAACAGATGTTCTCATACAAAGATCAAAATAGAATACCAAAGAGAAATGTGACATTGTTAAGAAAGAAAGCTTAAAATAATATCAAGTCAGCATCTGCAGCAAGATGAGCAATTCTCCAAAATAGAATACCAAGAGGAAATCTATATGTGTGTGTGTGACTAGAACAGTATAAAATATCTTTATTAATTAAGTTATGTTAGAGATTTCTGTGTAGGAACACACACTTGTTCTGAGGTAATATTGTATCTCTCACATCATCTGTGCTATTTGAGAAGTAAAGTAGAACAGTACCTAAAGCTGCTACAGTAGTAGGTGTGGTTTGTTATAAAAAGTTATTTGTTACTGCTCTGAGTTTGGTGCTGCAAAGTATATTCTCTCATCAGTGTATATTCTGCAAGTTTCTGTATGCAACAGACTGTGAATGCAACTGTAACCAGACTTTGATTTCAGCAAAACCCAGCCAGCAAGATAGAGTGTCTTAAGAAGACTTTGGAGCCATCACAGTAAAAATCAGAGTAACAGCACCTTGGTTTAACACTATAAAATTAATTTTCCACCCGCATGATTACTAACTGGTATAGATTCATAGAAGAATGTGAAATGATGAAAGAGATGTTTGTCAGTAGGGGTTATCCCTTATGGGTATTAGATGAACTCCTTAGGGAGGTGAAGCACAAGATGGAGACTGGGTATTTTATACCATTACTTAATTGTGCCTTTTCCCAAATGACAGTGAGCAGAGAGTCCAGGGATATTAATAATGATAGAGGAAATTTCACCATATGTGAGGTGTCATGTTTAGGGGTCAATAATATTAATGAAACCAAGAATTTTAGTAGGGCTCTTATAACTACATTTTGTGTGGACAGTAATCATATGAGAGAAATTTTAATGAAATATTGGAGTGCCCTCATGAATGATTGTGTTATCAGAGAGAAAATGGGGAAAAAACTGTCTTAGTATAAAGGAAAGGTTGTAATTTCAAGCAGATAATTGACTGCATTAAAAAGAATAAGCAAGTAGGTTGTATGAGGAAATGTGGAGCCTGTACTTTTTGTAAATACATTTTGGATGTGGGACAGGATCAAATTAATAATCAAAATATTGCCATTTATGGCAAACCGGATTGCAATTCCATGAGAGTTGTTTATGGAGTACTGTGCCAGTCTTGCCCATGTTTTTACATAGGCAAGACAGAGCATAAATTGAAGTGCAGGATAGGTGAACATCTATCTGACATTCGCAATAGTAAGTAATAAAAGTTGGCTAGACATATGAATTTGTATAATGAACACAGATTTAAATTTATTGTATTAGAAATATTGCAAGTTTCAGGCAGAGGTGGAGTATGGCGGCTGCTGCTGCTTGAAAAAGCAGAGCTTTACTGGCAGTTTCAGCTTGGAGCACAGACATGTCCAGGATTAAATGAAGCAGAGTCTTTATTGTGTCTGCTCAAATCGAAAGCATGCCTGAGATGAAGTCTGTGTTTTTATCAAATATTAAGATGAACCATAAAAATTAAACATTTTAATTAGTGCATTTTGTGTATTGTGTGTTTTTAAATAAGAAATTAGCTGTTTTTGCAGGGAGGAATCGTTCCATGGGGCTGTGTCACAATATAGACCATTGATTGGAATAGGAAAAAGGGTGTGTGATGTACTTTAACTTTTGATTGTTTTTTTGTATCATTTAAAGGCATGTTTTACTTTCAATGACTGTATCTGATGAAGTTCTGTAATATTTTGGAGGGACGAAATCCTGTATTGTAAAGGATAATTTATTTTATTAAACCTGTGTTAGCTCCATCAAGCTGCTTTTTGTGTTTTCAGGAATTTCTTCTGAGTCAGCTACCTAGTTTTAAGAAAGCACACAAAACCCTGAGCTAACTGGTACAAGGCCAGAAAAGTAAAGATACAATTGGCTTAGGTCAGACCAAGCTAGGAGGTACCAGCTTCGGTATTTTGGGTTTCTGCTTTTTAATGGGGGGGTCACCCACAGAGACCTCAACATGAAGGCATTTGCTGAGGACCCTCCAACTTAGTCTCTGGGAGCCTTCAATTAGATTAACAGCAAACAGATACACTGCCTTCCTCTTCACAGAACAAGAAAGCATTGGCCAGTGGCAGGAGCCCTTAGACAGGCCTTTCAGCCAACATATATCACCAACAGTTTTTGACCTAGGAGGACATTCCTAAAGCTGATGGTATGACAGCCTCAAAACTGGTTGCAACAGAGACCTCAGCTGAAACAGACTACAAGGATGGAGGTTGTAAAAGTATCTCTCACATCCTGGAGTCTCTGTACATAGGAAAACTCTCCAGCTCACTCAGACTCATTTCACCTCATTCAGGCATTTTATCCTACTCACTAGCTTCCACTTCTGACGAAATTTCTATCTTCTCTAATACCTGTTGAATAATTTCTACTATCCATTCCTTAAATTCCTGTTTTTAAACAGGTAGGTGAGAAAGTGCCAGTAATTCAATTTTACGTCATTACCCTGCATTTTTATTGTGCATGATCTGAAACAGTTATTGGATGGGGGGGGGGGTGAAGCTTTTAATCAAATTTTCATGTTCCTGTAAAATATACTTCTATCCAGTTTAGCCCAGTTATTGTGCCTTGGAAAATAATATGTAAACTCTGTCGGAGTTCCTACTACTGAATTCATGGTTTCAGTACCAAATAGTTTCAGACATGTTTGTTATATTATCCCCTCTAGGTCCCATGATACATCCTTAAATTGCAAATCAAGTCCCAGTCCCCACCTATAAATAATATTCCCTGCTGAAAGCTAATTTTTCCTGAAATTTTCTTTACATTTGAAAATATTTTTATTCATTTTCAAAAAAAAAAAAAACATGTATACAGGTTATTTATGACAGTGAAATATTTACAAATTATTTAAACAGTTAGCTAAAAGCAGTAAACAGATATCAACATTAAAATAAAAATAAAGTATTTACAAGGATGTCTATTGTTGACATATAATCGACTTTCTATACAACTGTTTCCTGATTATTCATTACTCTCCAACATTTCAGTTATGTTTGCCATGCTATATATAATGATGTAATTATTTCAGTTCTTCCTTTAACATTATTCATTTACTACTGTGATACTGCTGACACCATATTCCTGTATTGCTTAAAAGTTGGAGAAGCTTTGGATTTCCAGTTTGGTGTAATGTTCTTCCTTGCAATGACTAGGAGAGTCCACAAGATTACATATTTTGTTCTCGATACACAGTCAGGTACAGGTACATTAAACAATATAAGAGATTTAGAAATCTGGAATTTTTCATTGAATACCATTTGCAGAAAATAATTTATTTTATCCCAGTATGGTTTAATCAAATGGCATTCATAGAACATATGTTGCTAGTCTGCTTTTACTGTTAAATCACATCTCCAAACACCAATATTTTTCTTAAACATAAGTTCCATTTTATGAGGGGTTATGTAAGATCTGTGTATGAATTGCCATGCAAAGAGTTTCCAATGTAATGAAAGTGATGTCTGCTTTGGAAAGAGAAGAATTAATTTTTTTATCTCTTTCATTTAGTATTTGCCCATTAACTGATGTATAATACTCCCATATTTTGTCATTATTATAGGTTTTTATTTTTTTTTTTGTTTTATAAATAGATGATAATTATCCCTTTCCATTAATGTTCTATAAAATTAGGAACATTGTTTTATTGATGGTTGCATTGTTTCTCGTTTGCTTAATATATATTGTGTTATTTCTTGTATATGTAGCCATGAACTAATTTCCTTTTAATTTCCTTTTAATTTGGTCTACTGACAGAAGTTTACCAATTGATGCAAATATATTAATCCCTTTTCTTTAAGCATTTTGACTACTGCTATATCAAATGTCATTATATTGCCTTGTGCGTATGCTACTGGATATAGTAGAAATGACCATGCTTTAATATCAGGATTGCTAGTAATAAGATTTTTGAACATTTTTAATGTATAAGTAATGTATTTGGAACTTATATTTTTATGTTTATTTATCATCATATATTCCTTCATCAGCCATAGAAAATTGTTTGATATGAAATCAGTATATTTATTTGTTAATACAAATCCCAGTTTTAGCCAAATTTTCTCATGAACTAGCTTCCATTTTGATGTATATCTTGTATTTAGCCATAATGATATTGTTTTAATAATAGATGAATGTAAATATACTTCTATGTCTGGAAAACCTATGCCACCCATATCCTATTCATCTAGATGATATTTCATAGCTATCCTTGGCTTTTTTATGGATACCATAGGAATCTTATTAAATAATTTAATTGTGTTAGGTACAATTTTGCTGGTGGCAAAGAACAAGCTTGATCATTTTAATTATATAGAGCCTTTCATCCATTGAAAAGAAAAATTTATTCCATCGTTGTATTATATTTTTAATATTATTTAAGATCTCTTTATAGTTTGTTTTGATTGTAGTTATCAGTGGGGATATATTTATGGTATTTTTTTATTTAGATTTTTTTTTATTAATATTTATAAGCAATAAATTTGCTTTGTTCTCGTTAAATTTAAGACCTGAAATTTTTTGAAAGTTTTGAATCGAGTCCCCATAATGCTTTTAAAGCGCTATTATTATTCTTTAAATTAATATATCATCAGCAAAAAGTTGAGTTTTAAGGTCTAGGCTGTTGTCTAATTGTATTCCTTCAATATTTTTATTCTTACGTATATTATTTGCTAAGGGTTCAATGACTAGTGAAAATAATAACAGGGAAAGAGGACAGCCTTGCTTTGTGCCCTTTGTTATTTTTAATAGATTTAGATAGACAAGATCCCAGTTTTATATAAGCCAATGATTTTTCATATAATGATGTTATTAACAAGGGAAAGTTGTTTGAGAAGCCATATTCTTCTAAAACTAGGCATAGATAATCCCAGTTCGCTGAATCAAATGTGCTATTTATGTCTAAACTAATAACATTCATTTTGTTTTTTGTAACATTTATATAATCAATTAAGGAAAGAATTCTTTTGATGTTGTCATAAGTGTTCCTATCTTTTATAAAACTTGTTTGATCCTCCTCTATCAGAAATGGTAGTAATTGTTTTATTTGAGCAGCATGTATTGCCATAAAAATGTTATAATTTATATTAAGAAGTGAAATGGGACTGTATGATGAACATTCACTGGGATCTTTGCTTTGTTTCAGAATTGGTGATATTAGTGTGTACTTCCAAGAAGGAGGGATGTCTTTACCATTTTTAACTGATGTAAAGACATTCAATAACAACAGCAAAGCCTCATTGGATAGCAATTTAAACATCTCTGGGGTGATATTATCTATACCTGAAGTGTTGTTTAATTCTAGCTTATTTACTTGAGCTTTAAGTTCTGTCATTATTTGCTTATCTATTAGTTGTACCTGCTCCTCTAATAACCTAACTTTGGATAGCAATTTAAACATCTCTGGGGTGATATTATCTATACCTGAAGCATTGTTTAATTTTAGCTTATTTACTTCAGCTTTAAGTTCTGTCATTATTTGCTTATCTATTAGTTGTACTTGCTCCTCTAATAACCTAACTTTAACATTATTTTTAAGAAAAGCTTTCAATACTGAATGTGTTTCTGTTTTCTCATTTTGATTAAGTTTATGAAAGAATAGCCTAAATGCTTCTAGTATACTTTCTAAATCAGACACTTTCTTTTTGGTTTCTGTATTATGTATTTCCTTGATTTGATTTGTTTTAATCATGTTTTAGTCCTATTTGCTATTCTTCATTGTTTTTAGAGTTCATTGAATAGGAA
This sequence comes from Protopterus annectens, assembly GCF_019279795.1. NCBI lineage: Eukaryota > Metazoa > Chordata > Ceratodontiformes > Protopteridae > Protopterus > Protopterus annectens. Next base: position 913,467,141 of record NC_056746.1, on the reverse strand, counting down.
CATAGCTTAATTTTTTCTAAGTTAATCATTTTTTGTGGTGTAGCATCTCTGAGTATTTTTTTATTAGTATATTCCAGTTCTTTTATTAAGTTGGTGTTTTCACTTTGAATATCAAGCTTTAAATTATCCACTTTTGACTGCAATTCCATTAATTCCTTATCCCACTCTTTTTGTTTATTTTTATACCATCCCACCACTCTTCCATATAGATATGCCTTGAGTACATCCCATATATAGATTTCAGATACATCTTTCCTAAGATTCATATCCAAGAATACTTGTGTCTCTTTAACATAAAATTCCTTAAAATCTTTGAGATTTGTTATGTAGGACGGTATTCTTGTTACTGATATCCTTCTCTTGAAACATAAGTCTAGCTCAAATGTTATGGTCCAAAAATGGACATGAAATTGTCTTGACTTTATTTAATTTAGTGGTTAAATCTTTTGGTATGTACATTCTATCAGAAAAATGTGTAAAGAATAGTGTATCTGGGACTGCATACTCATTTATGCCAACTATATTAAAAGATTCAGTTAAATTGGATAACAATTTTGTTAAAGGTGATCTCATAAGTGTAGTTTTAGTATTTGTTTTCTTTATAATACAATTGAAATCTCCAGCTATGATTAAATTGCCCTTGGCATATTGTACAATGTCATCTAAGTGTTGTTTGGCCACTCTAACTCCTACTCCTGGTATCCAGTAAATATTCACTAATGTATATACCATTTCATTGATAGATATTGTCACTAGACAAAACATTCCTGAGTTGTCATGAAATGTGTTTATGATTTTAAACATTAAAGTAGTGTTTTTTTCACAAAATTGCTCCCATTAGTTTTTGACTATAGGTGGAACTTACTAGTACTATATCATTTTTTATTATTTATTTTATTTATGTCTTCCTGTGTAAGGTGTGTTTCCTGTAAAAGTACTAGTTGTGCTTCACGTAGCTTAAAATATCTGTAAAGACTTCCCCTTTGGCAGCTATTATTTAAACCATTTACATTAATAGACATACATTTTGCAACTGGATTAATATTGGCTTTGTTTTTATACATATTCATATACTCATAAAAATGTGTGTACATGAAGAGAATGACTTGTTCTTTCTTCTTCCAATAGGATTATAACAGATTATAGATGCCCAATAAAAGTATATTAGAAGAACATAACTAAAAACATTATAAGATAAACAACCACCAAACTCCTCCATGAGAAAAAACATCTCATTCTTGAATGATCTAATCATTCAAGCTATCCCCCTATATCTGTTTTTCAGCATCTCCCCCCAGCCAGCCATCTAGTAGTTTTATAATAAAAAGTATCTAAAGTATACATGAATTTGTATTTACATATTACTTAAATACAGTCTTTATCTAATTTCAGCATTTTATAAAACACTAAGGCAACACAATGCCTAGATTTACTACTTAACTATTTGATTTTGTTTAAATTGTGAAGAGAAATCTCTTATTTTAATGCGATATCTTTTGTATAACAATAACAGTTATATATCTTAGAAGTAATATGCTTGCTGTTAATCTCCTTTATAGCACAAATGGCATTCATAAGTATCAAAACTTCTGTGTCAGTCTACAAAAAAATTGTAAGCATTTTATTTATATTTATATATATATATATATATATATATATATATATATATATATATATATATATGTGTGTGTGTTAGTTATTAACTATATTACAACTTAGTTAAATCATGAAGTGTAACAATTTATATAATATTACAATTTTACTGTCATACATCAATAATCTTATAGTTTTCATTACATTCAAAAAGTCATATTTTAGTGACATAAATGTTACTAAATTGCTTTTGTCATTAGTAATATATAGTTTAAAACTATATTTCCAAGCAGTCCCCCCATGTATACTTTAGTGTCAATGGCACATTTCACCACTACTCTACCTTGTATTAATCCTTATGATATTACAGGATTTACCTAAAGGGTTGTAACTGGGCGGTCACGGTGGTGCAGCGGTTAGAGTTGCCGCCTCAAAGCAAGAGGTTCTCCGGTTTGATACTCGGCTGGTGTGCCTTCTGTGCGGAGTCTGCATGTCCTCCCTGTGGTCGTGTGGGTTTTCTCCAGGTGCTCCAATTTCCTCCCACATCCCAAAGACATGCTGTAGGTGGATTGGACACACTAAATTGGCCCTAGGCGTGAGTGTGTGCCTTCTGTGGAAGATTGGGCATTGGGCTGGCAATTCAACACTGTAAAACTCTACTGCCAATCATGAGCAGACAGGAGATCTGCTGTGGTGACCCTAACCAGGAAAAGCCGAAAGAAGAAGACTACAGTGTTGTAACTGTAAGGCTGGAAAATATAACAAGCATAGTAAACTTTAAACATGCTATAACATAATCGTTTGTTACTGTCAACCCTTTTACATACATGGAAAAAAGGTAACCTTATATGTGCACCGGCCATTTTATTTCTTTTTTTTTTCTCTTCTTCCTTCTATTCTCCATTTTTAATAAATATTATCATTGCTATTATGTCTTTTTTGAATTAAGTGAGATTACTCAAAATCATATTACAGATAATATAATACAGAACATTCAAAGTGAGAACACACCCGATATAGAGACATAATCTCAACTCAAATGGTCCACAGCATATATTTATAACATTGCAGCCATAAATATAGTAATGAATAAGCAATAACGAGCAGCTTTATAGTATCTGTGTGTCTCTGACAAGTATTTACCTATAGGATATTAAAAAGAATAGATAGCAAGCTCTTCATTCATAATTGACAAGTGTACATAACTTGGTATTTACTTTCATAAACTGAAATTATACAGGTTATTTATATGTATATCATGTGCCAACAGCAACATATTAGTAAATGCCCATGCAATTCAATTCATATTTTAATACCTGTCATATTTTAAAAACATGACATATATAGATACTATAAAAGTGATTAATGTGAAATGTAGCGGACAATGGCTTCAGCACTTGTAATGATATATAATATATATTCAGTATTATAAGTGAAAGTACATTGTATAATATAGTAGTATATCTATTTTATTCTAGGGTTCTATACCGATAATCAGTTTTGACATACAAGACAATCTCTTTGGCCTCAGTCATATAGTGGGAGTTACTGTCTCTCCACACACCTATTCATTTTCAGTGAGTATGTTTAATATTAGTATAACTTGCTTTTAATATAAGCATATTTATGATTCAGCAATTCTTTTATTATGTATATATAACAATATCATAAACAAATCTATAAGATTTTTCTTGCTCATTACTGCTTAATAGCTCCATTACTCGACCAATTAAGTATTTGCAGTGTATCTTAATAAACAGCAGCTCCCCTTTTTGTCTTAAAAAATATCTAATAATAAGAAGCTACATTCATGAACAATAACTGTCTTACTATCCTTAGGGTTGAGTATATTAGCTGCAATGTGTTTACAAATATGTTATATAGTTCCAGTCAAGGATTTAAATATATTAAATTTTCATAAAGTTAAGTTAAATTATAGTAATTTACTTGAGTGATGTTATCAGAGAAGATTATAATAAAGTCTTTATGTGTTAACTATCTGTATAGTTTTTTCAAGTGAGCTATACTTCTTTTTAAACCTTGTGTGCTGTTTAATGACAAATGTTACAATATAATAAAACATCATGTATGTGTTGATACCTTCCAAATTTGTTAGGTACTTCTGTGTACTTAATATTTGTTAAACTGACTGCCATCTCATAAATAGTGTGCTTGTCACTTTAAGAAGCTTAAGAACTTGAACCACACCCATACTGCCTTGTTTCAGTGCTTACATCACTCACAGACCATTTACTTTCATTTTGTGCCATTTGCACATTTGTAAAGGATTTAATACACTCTAATGGATACTAACTGAAGAATTTCCATTCCAGGAATGAAAAAATATCAGTTTTCAGCAGGAGATCATGGCAGGAAGCCAAAAATAAACTAGATAATAGCAGATTTTGGTGTAATATAAATATATGCCAGTATAATCCTCCTCCCTTGCCAGTAGCCCCCTACTACCACAAATCTACCATTATTGTCCTTTTTTCCTCTTCTATCACTTTTGCCCCTCAAGCAATCATTGTTATTACTCCCCTTTCCTTTGTCCTTGATATTCTGCTAAATATCCATCCTGAAATCTTTTTTTTTGTCAAATTCACATGCTCATCTCTTTCCAAATGTGTTACCTCCAGTATTGCTATGTGCACTTTGCATTTCATAATACAATTCAATACTCTTTCCTTTTGTCTGTTCATGTACCTACCTACCAATGGAAGATTAACAGAACATAAGATTAAGACAGGCCAGTCATTTTGAGATTAGAAATAGCCCTACCCTTACCAGAGCCAGACCATGGTGAAATGGGACCTAGGCAGGGTAATGGACCAGCCCCCTGCAGCAATCCCAGTGTCCTGTTATTTGCCCCCCCCCCCCAATTACCATAAAAATAGTTCAAAACTGTCAGTGCGCACACTATTTTCTTCTTTACTTTTGGAATTATTACACAGATGTGTATTTAATTAAAAATGTATAATTTGTTTATCCTTTGTTGACCAGGTTAGTCCCCCTAAGTTAGTAGTCTCTTTTCAGGGGAGATAGAGGTAATATTTATTCTACTATGGAAAGTTTGGCTAAAGCATTGGAAAACTCTTCCCCTACACTTTTCAAATGGTATCATGGGATCTTTAACATCCATTTGAGCTACCACCAACTCAGGCAGATGGACCCTCAGTTTAACACCTCTCCTAAAGAATAACTCACTCATGAGTGCAGCACCCCACTTTTGCTGCACTGCAGTGTAAGCACTCCATCTATCTGATGTGGGAATATAACCCACATATTTCTGCACCACAGGTAAGTGTACTCCGTGTCACACAAAAAAAAAACACAAGCAGGTCCACCACAGGATAAGGGTGACAATAAGGCTAAGACCACGAACAGTTGCAGGAAGCAATTTAATCCACAAATCCACAAATACAATGACTGAGCGCTTTCACCAGAAACCTGGTATCATCAGAGTCTTACCTCTCCGTGTCACACGACTAACGCTACTTTCAGATTTTATAGCATAATCACTGATGGTCATTTGTTAAACAAAACAGAAAAACTGCACATTGAAAACAGATTTAGCATATGCAACAGTAAACTTCTCATCCCTTGAAACTCACATTCATTGAAAATATAGTTGGCTAGTGGTGTATTAAGTGGAACTTGGTCCCCAGACTGTTTTCAAATCATGGGCCCCCTCCATACACTTTTAGAACCATGCCTAAATGCATGTGTTCTTTGATTCACCTTCCTTATCATTTAAAATGTGTTTATTGATTAATCAGCAACATTTCTTGTTTAAAACAATGTTCATTAGAGTGCATTTTAAATTTGAAGTTTCAAACATTTTTTCCAAAGCAGTAAAACAGAATGTATAAACCAATAATGACAAAAGTACCAATTTCAGAACATTTCAACCAACTCTAATGACTGACAGAAATTATCAGTGATTTGTCAAAAGGTCTGGCAGTTGGTATAGAGAATTATGGCTCTTGTCTCCTGTAGCCAAGATGCAGGGTGGGAGCAAGTCACTTAACCAAACTGCCATCTGTAAATGGGGCATTTTGAACACAAACCTACATACACACCCCTCGTGCAGGAAGATAAATGCTTTGTTGTTAGAAAAAGCTGACAGCTTGCAAGTTCTTTCTTCCAAGTAACATATCTTGTGTGTGTATTCCATTTGGAAAAATATAAATGTTGTGTTGTTCTTCTAATTTGAAGTAGTTAGCTAGCCTGTCACAAAGTAGTAGAAACTGCTGTGAGTGTTCTTCTGAGCTGGATATGAATTTTATGCATGTGGTCTCTTTGAAACTGAATACCAGGCAAATCCCATATGTTTGCACTACATCTTCATAAGCATCTTAAAGCAGCAGTTGCTTAGTTAACTTAATGTCATGAAACTATTTTTTAAATTAAATTTAAGTTATAACCAGGGCCTCCTACCAGCACCAGGCCCTAGGCAACTGCCTACTTTACCTAGTGCTGAATCCAGCCCTGCTCCTTCCCATTTTCAAATGAGACAAACTGATTGTAGCATCTAGCATCCTTGATCCTGTCTAATTATCTCAGTTGACTGTACACATCCAGGGAATGCAGCATAGTCTTCTCCTAACCCCCCCCCCAACCACCAACCCACATTGGTAAAAACAGTCATTTGGCTTGGTTAAGGTAAGCATTTGACAATTTTTGGCACAAAATAGGGATTTGTTCTAAGGTATGTCACATATTTGGTTCTTGTGGAAGACTAAAAATGGTTTAATATACAAAGGCTTGAAGTTAGGAAACATTTTTAATGAGGTGATGGCAAAAATCAGAGCATTTTCCAAGTTAGAATCTTGAGGGGAAGCATGACTCTCTCAAGTATTATAATGGAAGAATAGCCCAGCTATGTATAAAACAGCTCAAATAATGCAGGACCAGGGACACTGATGCTGTCATGGTGTCCCAATTCCTTTTACAAAACCACAGGGGAAACAATTTCCATTTGGATGAGTAGGATTTCCAAGTGGTAGGCTTCCTGGCCTCCTTAAGTATATCCTCCATAAACTGCTGCCTGCTGAAGGACAAAAGTCAGCCCAAGCTGCAATGTCTCAATGGCCACCCTGATGGACCTCCTACATATATGTGAAACAAACAGCACCAGAATTACACATTCTAACAATATAAAGGACCTGCTGGAGAGAGAGGTAGATATCCCAGACACTATACTTTCTCTGGAACAGGCTCCCCATCCATGTGAAGCAGGTTCCCTCCTTAACCCGATTCAAGTATCACTTGGACAACTGGATGTGGAACAGAAAATTCATCCCTGGTTTGACAAGTACGTCTCAAATGAACACAGGCAACCTGTAAATGGTTCATCTCCCAGGCCACTGCTGATTAATGTTTCATCTTCCAACCTCCTGCTTACTCTAAGGGACCTAGAACTTGTCAGAGGTCTGGAATGCATGGCTAGGCTTAAAAAGGCCATAGTGGTCATTAGTGTAGTACACACCTACAAGCCCATGAGGGTCCTCTTATTCTTAGATAGATAGTCTGCCCTTAGAAGCAGTATGCAGTGTTACCCCTGAACATTTCCAAGAAGAGGGAGAGCCAGAGCTATCTGGGCCAAAAGGGTGCTAATCAAGAATATCCCTGCCCCCCTTATTAGGACATAATTACAATATTGAGTTAAAATGCATCATCCATAGCATATGTATGATAGTCTGAAGATTATGTTCAGAGAATATATACTAAAATGATGAGACACTTTCATTTCAGCTTGAGTTGAGGGTATTTTCCTTATAATTGTAGACTGAGAAATCTGCTTATTGTGCAAAAATGTTTAAGATTCATTCCTTCTTTGTCTGTGCAAGTTTACATAGCTTGCAAATCAGTACAGGTTGAAGAGGAGGTTAAGTATAAATAACCTTACTAATAATTGCTTCTCAGAGTATTGTGCTTGCGTGAAACAAACCACCTGATGAACTTGAGAGTATAGCTGACACATCTCAATGAGGACCAGGTTAAGTTCTCATTTTGGTGATCATCATTTACTATATTATTTTATGTATTACATATTTTATTTATATATATATATATATATATATATATATATATATATATATATATTATTTTTGAATCAGAACATTGGAACGCCACTTATAAATACTTTAGGTTTTTGGATGACATTCTCATTCTATGAATTGGTGGTACACAAAGAATTCTGCAATTCATAAACTATATTAGTTCCACTATGACCTTCCTGTCATTTACGCATACAGCTGAGGTAGAAGGTTGTAATTATTTAGATGTACACTTATACAAGAATAAGGAACAGCATTGTTATTAATCATCCATTTACAGAAAACCCACATATTTGAAAGTGTTTCTACACTTTGAGAGTAATCATCCACATTGGCAGAAAAATAATTTAGTGGGGGGGCAGATGATAAGACTCTCTAGATTAATTACAGATGACAAGTGTTTGCATAATAAATGTTACATCTTAAAAAAAGTTGTTCAAAGAGAGGAATTACCCCCCCCCCCAATTATTTTTGGTGGAACAGGAAACCTTAGTTTTAAGAGACAGAATGACTTTATATGCACCTTTATTAAGACACCCAGAGTGTCAATTTAACACCAGTAAGAAAGATGCTAGCAATCAAACCAGCTGTGTTCTAACCTTTAACCAGTATTATCCTGCTATTAGACACACAATAGAAAGAAACTGGAAAGGTGTGTTTGGAGGCTTTTGGACTGACAGAGAAATTGGGTCAAACCCCTAGGGTAGGCTTTAAAAGAGGCAGGAACATTAAAAATATTTTTGAAAAAGAACAAAGATTCCAACAAGGGTTATCATGGAAGAATGAAAAAGTGTGGTGCTTGCACAGAGTGTAGGTACATTTACGAGACCATGAACATGACTACTGGAAACTACAATAGGATCCTTGCAGTATAGGGTAATTTTGATTGTAACACAAAAGGTATGGTATATGCAGCATTTTGTGTGTCATTTACTACCTTTTACATAGGATAGACTGAGAATTCAATAAGAAAAAAGTACAGTTGCTTACACTTACCATAAATGTAGATGTTCGAGTGTATTCACTGTTGCAGTCATTACATTTGGGTAATCTGCTGGCAGGTTTCCCTCAGTCGGCCTGATTAACAAAGTCTTGGGTCCTGCGTCAGTTGCTGTCCCTTCTTCCATGACGTCAGGTTGTCAGGGGTATAAAACATGCAGCCGATGCCATTACATCAGTTTTTCTTGCCCCAGGTGCTCCCCAAATGGGGAGCAAAGAAAAAAAAAAATAAATATATATATATATATATATATATATATATATATATATATATATATATGTGTGTGTGTGTGTGTGTGTATATAATTTAAAACACAAAAAATATACCTCCAAACAAAAGCAAATACACCAAAAAGGCTTTTAAGCATAGTAAAAGAAAATAGAGGTATAGTAAGAGAAAAACAGGGGGCTAGAGGGTGGGTAGCCAGGACTGCAACAGTGAATATACTTAAACTTCTACATTTATGGTAAGTGTACACAACTGTACTATGTTCTTCGTGTTTCTCTGTTGCAGTCATTACATTTGGGTAGATTCCCAAAGCTATGGTTGGGAGGATGGATTTACACAGCATTAGGAGCAGCTATAAGGCCCTGCAGGACAGCAGTGGCAAAGCCAACTCTGGATTTAGAGAAGAGAGGTAAATGGTAATGTTTGGTGAACATATGAACTGAGCTCCAGGTAGCAGCTTCTAGAATGTCTCTGGTAGGAACCCCTCTGAGAAAGGCTGTAGAAGTAGATGCAGCCCAGGTGGAATGAGATCTGATTCCCTTGGGGATGGGTTTACCATGGTGCATATAGCAGAAACAAATACAATGGCTTATCCATTTGGAAGTATTCTGCTCTGAAATAGCCTTTCCCTCTGCCCCTGCAGCAAATGCCACCAATAGTTGTTCAGATTTTCTTAAAGATTTTGTCCAGTTTAAGTAAAATCTAAGTTGTCTGTGTACATCCAATGAATGCAGAATCTGCTCACCCTTGTTCTGTTGATTGGGAAAGAAAGTTGGCAGATGAATGGTCTGATTAAGAGCCACACTGGATAGCACCTTAGGCATGAAAGATGGATTGGTCCTGAGAGACACCCTGTCCACATGAAAAATAATGAAAGGCTCCACTGCCATAAGAGCCTGTAATTCAGAAATCCTTCTAGTTGAAGTGACTGCTAAAAGGAAAGCTGTTTTCCAGGAGATAAATTTTAGGTCTGCAGTAGCAGCTGGCTCAAAAGGAGGGAGAGTGAGTTTTTCCAAAACAAAATTGAGGTCCCATGCAGGGGTTGGCGCTCTCCTGGAAGGTCTTAAGTTTTTGGCCCTTCTGAGATACCGCTTTAGCAGAGGATGAGAGAAGAGGGGAGGTTCTGTGTTGTAATGAGCTGAAATGGCAAAGGCATGGATTTTTATGGAAGAAAAAGACAGGCCCTTGTGAAGCATCTCAGTTAAGTATTGGAGAATCTGAGGAATATTGGGCATTGCTGTGCTTATTCCTTGTGATTGGTTCCAGGCACAGAATATTTTCCATTTGTCAGCATGAGATTTTCTAGTACTAGGCCTTCTAGCCTCCAAAATTACATCCATCACAGGTTTGCTGAGGGATGCCAAGGGTGAAATTAGATGATTAGCCATGTTGCAAAATTCAAAGTTTGGAGCTGAGTGTGCAGAATTTGGTAGTTCTGCTGAGACAGTAGGTAAGGTGTCTGAGGCAGTAGCCACGGAGGAAGGAGTGATGCATTGTGCAGGAGTGGGTACCAGTGTTGGCGAGGCCAGTCTGGAACAATCAAAATCATTTTTGGATTGTCCTGTCTGACTTTTAGTAGAACTTTGGAGAGCAGAGGCAAAGGGGCAAAAGCATAGACTGATAGGTTTTTCCAGCTGAGTGATAGAGCATCCACTTTCCAAGCTTTTCTGTGATGAATTATTGCGCAAAATTTGTCCAACTGATAGTTGTGGGGTGAGGCAAAAAGATCTATGTCTGGACTCCCCCATTTGCGTGTCAACATGTTGAAAATTTGTGGTTCCAGTTTCCATTCATGTGGGCCCATAAGATTTCAGGGTATTTAGCTTTCCTGGCAGGAATTGAGCTTGTAGTTGTATTTGGTAGGTCAAGGCCGTGTTCCACAATGCCATGGCTAGTCTGCAAAGGGGGTAGGAATGTGTACCCACCTGCTTATGTACCACATAACTGTGGTGTTATCTGTCTATCATTAATTGTCCTGGATGAAGGTAGTCCTTGAAGGCTGTCAGTGCATTCTGTACAGCTAGCATCTCTTTCTGATTGATATGAAGGTGCATTTGATTTGGGCTCCATTTGCCCTGAATGCACTTTCCTGCCAGATGAGCCCCCCAAGCATAGTCTGATGCATCTGTGGTTAGGGTTTGGGTGGCAGGGGGTGGAGTGAATGGCAGTCCCTTGTTTTGGTGACAGACCTCTACCCACCATAGGAACTCTAGTTGCAGGCAAGGTATGATAGGAATCATTGTTTCCAGGCTGTGACAATGTTGACTCCATAAACTTTTTAAGTACCACTGAAATTTCCTCATATGCAGTCTTGCATAAGAAATTAGAAGAATGCAGGAGGCCATGAACCCCAAGGCTTGCAGAATTTGTCTTGCAGATAGCAGGGTTTTTGTGGCCACCTGTTTGAAGTAAGTCACCAATTGAATCTGCTTTTCTGGCATAAGGTAAGTCATCTGGGCAGTTGTATTCAAGCTTGCACCCAGGAATGTAATTTTTTGAGAGGGTACCAGTTGTCATTTCTTTTCATTTATAGTGTACCCTAGACAAGTTAGAACCCTTTTTACAAATGGCAGATGCTTTAAAAGAATGTCCTTGTTTTCTGCCTGTATTAGACAATCGTCCAGGTATGGATATATTGGAATATTTCTTTGCCTGCAAAATGTCATTACTGGAGCCAGGCACTTTGTGAAGACCCTGGGCGCAGTAGATAAGCCAAAGGGCAGTGCAGAGAACTGGTAATGCAAGTAGCCTGCTTTGAAGCGGAGGTATCTTCTGCAAGATTCCCCGATTGGGATATGCAGGTAAGCCTCTTTTAAGTCTAGAGTTACCAACCAGGCATCTTTGCCTAGCATAGGTAGTAACTGCTGAAGAGTCAGCATCTTGAATTTTAGAATGTCCAGAAATGTGTTTAGAGTGGTAAGTCGAGAATTGGATGCCATGATTTGTCTCTTCTGGGTACCAGGAAAAGTCTTGAATAGAAACCTTGTCCCGTTTCCTCTTCTGGTACTGGTTGAATAGCCCCCATGTTCATGAGGGACAAAACTTGTTTCTGGGCCTCTGCTCACTGATTTGGGGGCAGGTCTGGCCATCTGTTTGGGATTGACAATGTGTGGAAATGAAATCTGTATCCCTGGGATACTATATTTAAAACCCATTTGTCCTGGGTAATAAGTTGCCAGTTTCGTGCATGAAGTGCCAGTTTCCCCCCCAAAGGGGCAGCTAAAAGGTAAGCGCTTGGTGACTGTAGAGGGGAAGTCATTGAGACTGTTTACCATAGGGAGGTGCCTTGTTGTTTCCAGATTTGGAGGTGGAGGCACCCCATTGTTTTGTTCTAAAAGTTCATTGTGACTGAAACCTGGAGCCTTTGGAATGTCTGGATTTGACTTGAGCGGCTCTCGAAGGGATTGGAAAGGACCAGTTGTTAGTAGGTCAGCGCCTACTAAATCTTGGAGGTTGCACTTGTAAGAAATCCTTCACAGTTTGCATAGATTTAGCTTTATCTTCCATCTTTTTTAGCACTTCTTCAGCCTTATTACCAAAGAGACAGTCCTGTTGTAAAGGAGCATCCAACAATTTTGCTTTAACATGGTCAGGCAGAGTTTGCTCTTTAAGCTAAGCATGCCTTCTTAGCACAGATCCAATTACAGCAGCCCTGCAAGAGGCCTCCAAGGAATCAAAACCACATTGCAAAGTATGTTTTCCAACTTGTACAGCTGAATGTAATAAATCCTGTAAATCTTTATTTTCCACACAGTCAGATTAACATCATTTTCTGTTTAAGTAGTCCCATGATATGCTGTTGATATTTAAGCATATGAAATTGACAGTTTAAAGCCCTGATTGCCAAGATTGAAGAAGTGTAAACCTTCTTACCCCATCTCTCCAGCGCCCTGGAATCTCTATCAGAAGGGGTAGGATTTTTAGCAGTAGATGCCTTAATGCCCTTGGGACCCTAAGAAATGGTTTCAGGACCAGCAATAGGGTCTTTGAAAAGGAATTTGTGGGAGTCAGGAACCCTGTAGTATCTCTGTCTGGCTTACAAGGAGCCAGAGGCAGAGAACCAGGAGCCATACTAGATTCTGAAAAAACATCAACAATGTCTAGAACAGGAGGTATAGCCAAAGGCCTATGCTGAAGAAGAAGAAGAAAATCCCTAAGTCTCTTTTTAGATTCAGAGAAATCCTGACTTTCCCAGTGGAAATGTTCCCTTAAGGTATGTAAAGTTTCCCCAAAAGAAAAATCCTCAGGGGGAGAAGCAGAAGGAATGGAATCTTCTGCATCAGAGTCCTCATAAGTAGGAATAGACACATCCTGTTCATTAGAAGAGTCAGAAGAAATAGAATCCTGTTCAGAAGATTCATAATCAATGTCTTGCCTAGGCCTCTTAGAAGGAAGGGGCTGGCTACCCCTGATCAGAATAATTAAATCTTCAGCCATTTTGATCATTTGTTTTTTAGGCATAGGAACCTGCACGTGGCCAAGGCGTCATTTTCTTAGACATAGATTTAGATTTTGGCCGTAGTTGTGAAGATGGCGTTGGTCTAATATACAAATCTGTAGGCCTGAAAACACCCTCAGAAGCCGGTGCCTGCACAGCGGCTCTGGACCCATCTAAGGTAGAGACATCCACGGGTTCCATAATTGAAGCATCTCGCGGCATGCCGGACTCCGAATGGGTCTCAGTAGAGGCCTGCAAATCAGAAGTAGCAGGTATCAGGAGCTGCAAAAGCACCTCACTGAGTACCTGCGAACCGGCGACTGGCTTAGGAGAAGCGTCATCAGTTTTGGACCTCGACAGACTGTCTCTGTCTTTTTCTTTGTGTTTTTTAGGTATTCCAGTATTCAGATTGCTAACCGATGACATTTCTGGATAATTAAATCTTCAGCCAAAATATTTAAAAGCAAAAATATGCCAACATTTAATCATGCATTGATTAAATTTCACACAAAACCGACAGCAAGGTACATTGTGGTCAGGGCCTAGGCAAGGAATACAGTACAAATGAAAATCCTTATGAGGTATTTGCTTCCCACAAGTAATGCAATTATTAATTTTTACTGACATTGGTAAGGAGCAAGAAAAAGTTTCCCCAACAGGGTACTTAGCTTTTAGTTGAAGACTTTGGTTCTGAAAATCGAAAATGAAAATTTTAGGAGTCAGCCGACAGGCACTTGCGAACTGTTTCTGCTTTGGGCACCGCACGGCAAGAAAGACTGGTATAATGGCATTGGCTGCATGTTTTATAGCCCTGATGACCTGACATCATGGAAGAAGGGACAGCAACCGACGCAGGACCCAAGACTTTGTTAATCAGGCTGACTGAGGGCAACCTGCCAGCAGATTACCCAAATGTAATGACTGCCACAGTGAAACATGAAGAACATGGATATACCAACACATCTATGCGATCAAGCAAAAAGACAGCTCCAATGCCCTTTACAGACATGCTATCAAGTCTACTAGTTTTAAAAAATTTGTATTTTGTGTCTTAGAAAAGCCATGGGATTCATTAATGCCTACGTTAAGTGTACGTTGTTCTGAGTGAACAGACAACACAAGCATAACTCACACCTTCTTCCTCTTAATTTTAATTTTCCTATTGATTTTCTTGCAGTTTTATATACTGAAGTGGATTCTTAAAGGTTACCACAAAATGTAGACTACATGTACACTTAGTATAATCTTTCTGAGTGACTAGAAAGCACAAAACATGTGGTAGGGATGTTCTTGAATACAGATAGTGTACACTTAGTTTAGGTGTTATTGAATCTGGCCCAAGGTTACAGTCACCAGTGTGATAACCGTGCCCAGGGCCAGCAATCAAGGAGCCTCAATCCTCACCCCTAACACCAGTGGGGGGGTCCCATATAGGAGGAAAGGATAACAAATACACACATCATAGGTTCATACTAGGCTAACTGCCCTTGTGAGCCATTTTAAGCCAAGCCAATTATCCCCTGTGAGATTCAAACCCTGTACCTTGTGTTTGTAAGGCAAACACCTTAACCATTAGGCTACCCTAATTGGCACCTCTGTTAGTCAGTATTTCTTTTGGGAAACATACTCTTCTGAAAATCTCTAATAAAGCATTTGTCACCTTCTCTGCCTCAATGGAGGACAAAGCCACTGCCTCGGGGTATCGTGTAGCATAATCCACTACCACTAGGATATACTTTTGCCCTGTGGAACTTGGGGTACTCCGAGGACCCACAATATCCATAGCTATCCTCTGAAATGGCTCCTCAATCACAGGCAAAGGCATCAAAGGAGCTCTCCCCTTGTCTCCTGCTTTGCCTACCTTTTGGCACTGCTCACAGGTCCTGCAGTACCCGGTTGTATCTCTGGAAATTCCAGGCCAATTGAAGTTCTGCATAATATGCCTCTTTGCATGTTTTATGCCCATATGACCTGCAAAGGGAATATCATGAGCTATGGTTATAAGTGCCAGATGGTAGGCTCTAGGCACTATCAACTGCTGCACTCTCTCACCTTCTAGCCCTCCCTCAGGGGTCCACTCTCTGTAGTGTAACCCTTTGCCCCAGTACACAGATTCCTCCTTTCCTTGAGAATCAGGTGCCTCCCTAGCTACCTGCCTCAGGCCTTGCAATGTAGGGTCTGAGAGCTGAGCCTGTCTCAACTCTCTCCTTGTAACCCTTCCCAGCTCCCCTTCCACAGGAAGTCTGGCATCCTCTGACAGTGGTGCCTCACTGTCAGCCCGGGTACTACTACTCACCTCTACCTTTCCAGTCACTCTGTCCAAGGGACCATCAGTACCCCCAAGCAACTGTGGCTCACTTTCAGTCTCACTGCTACAGAATATCTCCCTTCCTGAAGTAACCACCTCACCAGTCCTGGCTGCAAGTATGCAGTCTGTCTGGGTCTCCCCCAGGCTACCAGACCCACATGCTTGTCTCCTAGCCTGACTGCATATAACTGCATAAGCATATGGTACTGCCTCATCCAAATCCTTCCCTATCAGGAAATCTGCAGGATGGTAGTTTGATACCCCTGTTGTCTCAAGACAGCCTACTATTGGCATTTTGTCTTTCCCACTTACTGGCTCCCTCACCTTTTGTTCCCCACCTTGTCTCCATGGACACCTGTATGCCACATGGTCCCACTGGTTGCATTCAAAACGTGTACCTGGACTAGTGGCATCCCCTGCTACTGGAAAATTCTGTTGGTGCAGTCTCTGCTTCCCACCATGGGCTCCTTTAGACCCATGAGCAGTACTTGGGCTCCCTTTCCTGTGCAGGGCTTCCTTGCTTGCCAGGTATAGGTCTCCCTTCTTTGCCACCTCATCTGAAGTAGCGCATTGTCTATCAGCTAACCAGATCCTCATGTCCTCTGGCAAAGTGCTAAGGGCTTGTTCCCTTACCAAAAGTCTGCCAACCCTTTCAAAAGTGGTGACCTGACACTCATTCACCCACCTATGGAAATAAGTGCTCAGTTCAGCAACATATTCACACACACTTTCATCTGCATTGCGTCTATGCTCATGAAACTTTTTCCTATACATTTCAGGTGTTAGCTTAAACAATTCTAACAAGTGATTTTTAACAACAGTATAATCAAAACTTGCAATGTCAGACATTTTTGACAAAATAGTTACAGCTTTACCATGGAGTAAGGGGGGGTCAGGAACCGTACCCAGAGCCTTTGGTCAACACTATACTGTTTGCATACCCTCTCAAACATATGAATAAAACTATCAAAATTATCCCCCTCTTTAAATTGCGGAAGAAATTTACTGACCTTTAGTGCTTCTGGGGTCCAGTTACTCCCACCCCCATTACCTCCATGACTCTGGAAAAGAGTCAGCATTTCCCTCTCATGCCTGCTCTGACGCTCCTTTTCCTTGGCTTCTATCTCCAAACACCTGGCCTCAACTCAAGTCTCTTTAGCTCCAGATGGACTTTTAAGTCCTCTGCAGAAAGGTTGAGATGTCTATTCTCAGAGGGTATTATATCTCCACTGCCAGTCTGATTGTCCTCCTGATTGCTATTTTCTGATGCAGCTGTAACCAAGGCTGCAATCAGGTCAGCCTTAGTCAGGTTTCGACGCACCAGTCCCCTAGCCTAGCACATCTCCGCTAGCTGGCTCCTTGTCAGCTTTCCATACTCCTATGCTGACATGCTACCTGCTCACCCTGACTAAGCTAACAAAAGAAATAAAACAATTGTGATCTGAACTATGAGTATTCACTGCATGGCTGATTTAGAGTACAAAACACCTTCAAAGCTCACTGTACACAAGTTACAGGAATTCACTATACCCACACCACTACAAGCCAATTAGTATTTGCTAACCAATTAATATGTGGTGTGGATATCCCACCGCTGCCAAACAATTAATTTGTGATGCCCGTGCCCTGGCCCAGCAATCAAGGAACCTCAATCCTCACCACTAACACCAGTGAGGGGCATCTCATATAGGAGGAAAGGATAACAAATACACACAGCAAAGTGTAATTTCCCTTAAGAGCACACAGAGATCACAGTCAGTCCAGGGCTGGTCGCTCCCTTGCTCTCCAGGTCCACAATAAGACTCTCTACTGGCACAGCTATAGGGTCCAGATCTCAGCCTAGTGGGCAAGCTAAAACCTCTAACACCCTCTCTATCCAACCAGTGCTTCGTGTCCCTGCCCAAGTGGCTGACACACACTTGAGAAGAGTTTATACAACTACACAGACACTCCTGGGAAAGGCTGGCACAGGTTGTCCAGCTATGCCCCTTTTACCCAGACTATATGGTAGAAATAACTGCCACCACCCAGCTAATATGTATCAGCTACCCAAAGGCCCTTAAAGGGTGTCCAATTATTACTGTGCAATATTGTTATCCAATTGGTAGTATAGACCATGGCTAAAGCTATTGGAGCGGCTTTGTACTATTTTACCAAAGGCATGCAAGTACTCTAGAGAGCTTAAATTATCTCTACAAAAACAGCCACAGTTGAAAGGTTTTAAAATATTTAATAATAAATAATAAAAACACAAGACAATACATTTTACTATACAGTGTTAGTCAATAATTCAGAGATCACAGAGAAATATTTAAAATAATTCAGTAGTACAGTTCTGACATCACAGAAAAACAGTGTTTCTAGCTATTTCTAAGAGAAAACACAAGTCTAAGATAAACTTACATATAGAGCAAAACAGTTCTGATGAGTTGGATAGTCAAGACAAAAATGCTTAATGATCTCTGATTCTCTCTGTTTTTTTAAAATCACATTCCTGGTTCACATTATGTCATTCTTCACACTTCCCTGGGTTCCCAGGCCAACAGAAATAGCATTTACATTCTTAACATCTACTTTTGCTATCTTGCAGCTGGTCAGGAAGCAGAGCAATAAAAATACATTTACATGTTTAAATCTAGCAATTTAACTCTTGGTTAAAACAATAGAAAGAATGTCTTCATTTAGACATTTCGGCACCATGTTTAGATCAAAGGGTCACAACATGCTTTACTTGGTCAGCTTTCTGCCAGCAGAGTACACTGCTGTTAAATTTTTTGCAGTTCCACATCTAACAGCAGTCTTTTCACATTTAAGAGAGAAACCTGTGGCTTATATTAATATGTACCAATGACAGAATTATCTACAAAATTCTATCTGGCTAGGCTGGCAGCCTTCACAACCAGTTCCAGACATTTAAGGATATTTAAGGATTTTAAGTACTTTAAGATTTTTAGGAATATATGTGTATTAAATTATAATTACATTTTATGTAAACATTTTTGTATGTCCGTACTATATTTTAATGGCTCTGTGCAAATTTTATTTAATCTATCAAATGTAGTCACAATTTTCAATGTAATGTCTGTTTAACAGATGATTTTGACTGGTCCTCTGCTAACATTTTAGTGGGAAATCCAAACTGAGATTTTATCTGATGAAGTTCTGTTACATCCATTAAAGGAACAAAAAGTGCTCATCTACATTACTGTTGTTCATTGTGTTTTTACTGTGATCCTCCAAGCAACTTGATCTTCAATCCATTGTGTGTACTTTTTTGATATTTTTGGTTTAGCTTATTTTATCAACATTTTAAGATTTTTATGATGGGGAAAAACAGATCCCACAGAGATCCTTGTTTGCTTTCATCCCTTGTTTTTTGATCACTTTGAGAAAATGAAGATCAGAGAAAATGCAATAAAAGAAGAGACCTGTCCATTTGAAGTGCCCATTATTGTTTCTACAGTTGATTTTAAGAACTTCTTAAGCAGTTTGTTGTCCAAACCACAAACATTTCTCTCTCTCTCTCTCCTAGAAGCCCTGTGAACCAACTGAAAGAATGTCTGTGTGCAGCATCCATACGTATGTGTTGGCATTTAACATACTAGGTTCATAGGTAGGTACTAGGCTATTGGCCGTAGGGCCTATATAAGCCTAGCCAAAAGGTACCCTGGCTTTTGCCAGCCAAGGAAATTATTTTCCTGTGCCACTGTTGAGCAGAGCCACAGAACTGAATCCCGGGGTGAATTTCCTGTCTCCCATCCAATCATCAAGATTTTTCTTGAACAGTGCTAATGAGGAGCTTTGTTTGATATAGACAGGTAGTTTGTTCCAGAGTATGAGAAGTCTCTTGGACAGGAATCTATCCCTCCAGCATGTTCTGTTTATTGTGGTGACAAGGTTTATGTCCCTAGAGAGTGTAGCTCAGAAGGATTGGGATTTCTTTAAGTCGAGCATGTCCAAAAGCTCTGGGTTTGACATAGCTGTGTGTGTTAGGCAGAGATTGCCTCTGAGTAGGCGATATGCAACAGAGTAAAGCTGCAGTTTTTCGAGATGGTCTGCATACGGCATCTGTTTGAGGCCGGTAATCCTTTTTGTGAGGCATTTCTGTGGTCTTTCCAGTTGTTGTAGGTGTCTTGTGAGGAACATACCAAAAGGGGCGTTGTACTGTATAATGGGTCTAATAAGTGATGAGTAGAGGGGAACAATGACCTCTTTTTTCCTGGATGAGAAACCTTTTGTGATGAGGCGTGCCACGTAGAAGGATTTCCTGACTACTGTGGCGATGTGATTACCGAAGGAGAGACTACTGTCCACCTGTGTCCCAAGGTCTCATCACACTTTTGGTGTTAAGTAGACTACTGCCCATGTGGTAGTTCATGGGTACAGAGTTTTTACCAAAAGGGATGACAATGCACTTTTTGGCATTAAGCCTGAGGCCATGGCCTTGACACCAAGCATCTGTCTCAGCGAGGCCCTTTTGTAGGATGTCCACATCTTTTGGAGTTTTGATTATGGCTCCTAGTTTGCAGTCATCTGCAAACTTCATTAGCCAAAGACCTTCTGTGTTAGCCTGTACTTCAGAGAAGTAGATACTAAACAGAAGAGGACCCAGGACTGAACCCTGTGGTACTCCACTTGTCACTGGTCTGAAGTTGGATTTGGAGTCTGCTACTTTCACAGTGTGGGTTCTGTCAGTGAGCCAGTTGGCAACCCATCTTGTGACATAGGGATTTATACCTAGTTTAGTGAGTTTATCTATAATTCCAGAGTGGGGGATGGTGTTGAAAGCCTTGGCGAGATCTAGATAGGCTGCGTGAACCACCTTACCCTCATCTACGGCTTTGGTGAGTGCTTCAAAGAAGTCTATCAGGTTTAGGAGACATGATCTGTCTTTTACAAACCCGAACTGGGTAGTGTCCTGAGTTTGGAGATTACCAATGTCATTGTTTATAAGTTCTATGATGATACGTTCCATAGCCTTGCAGACCAGGCTCATCAGGCTAATGGGCGGTAGTTTCCAGGGTCCATGGTGGCTGCCCCTTTGTCGAGTGGGATTACCGTCACTGTGCACCATTGAGTGGGCACATAGCCTGAGGTGAGGCTATTATTGAACATGGTACTTAGGTGGGGTGCCAGTTCATTCTGTAGTTCATGTAGAATACAGCCTGGGATGTTGTCAGGTACCATGGATGCTGTGTTCTTGGCTTTGGACAGTGTGTTATTTTACCTGTGCAGCCATGATTACAGGAACTTTGCATTCTTCCGGTATAAAGATGGGCCCTTTAGGGGATGAGAGGGGGGTAAAGTTAGCACTGAACCTATCTGCCATGGTGTTGTCAATATCAATTGGTTCTGTATATTTAGTGCCATTGTGCTGTAACTCAGAGCAGATCTGAGTGTTGCCATTGAGATTCTTGACATAGAATGCTTTGAGGTTGTCTTTAGAGTCAGTGGCGATTTTGTTTTCGTAAGTAGCTTTGGAGGATTTTATGAAGGATCTCAGCTTCTTACTGAGGCTGACCAGGGAGTTCCTCCAATCATGGGATTTTACTCTCTTTTTCAACAGTTTCTTTCTTCTGTTGTAGAGTTTGTTTATGGCAGGGGACCACCAAGATTGGCTTCCTTTTTTTTGGAGGATAGCATTGTGGTTCTGTTAGGGATTGCACGATCCATGCACGCATTTAAGTGCTTATAAAGTGCATTTGTGTAGGATTCAGCAGTCATACCTCTATTGTCCATCAGCATGGGTGTTGTGAAGTTTGCCACTTCTGTCTTAAGAAGCGTGAAGTTGTACTGTGGTATCATTCTGGGTAATGGCAGGATGCTACTCAGGGCTAGGGTCATACCTGCCTGGCCTACAAGATCGGGCAGCTCCTCCATGTCCCTTTTCATGTAGTCCAGGGAGGTACATCTCAGGTCATTCACACCAACATGGACAATGACAGAGTCATATTTGTACTTGTTGTGGAGTGACCCGAGTGCATGCGTTATGTGGCAGATCCTGGTACCCGGCAAGCAGCTGACAGTAGCTTTCTCCTTGTTTAGCCTGGTGAGTGGAACATCAGTGTGCCTGACTATAGAGTCACCTATGACTACAGTGTTGGGTAAGTTGTTATGCCTTATGGGCTGTGGTTGAGTGGCACACTGAGTTTGTGGGCTGTGTGTCATTTGGGTTGTGTTGGGGGGTGGAGGTTGCTTTTGTTTCTGCTTTGGAGGTCCCTGTTGCTTGGGCAGGTTTTTACTGAGAGCCTCTGTGAATTTAAGTGTGTGTTTTGTGTTTCTGTATGTGTTTTGGTGATGTAGGTTTTGAGGGACTATGTGATGAGTGTGGTGTGTTGCAAGTGTTTACCTTCTCCTCTTGGTTATCTAGTCCAGTCTTGGGTGAAGAGAGCTTTGCTTCCAGTTTGGCTATATAAGTGCATCTCTTACAGGTTGTAGTGTTGGGTAGTAGGAGGAGAGGGTTGTCTGTGTACATGAGGCAATTGCTGCATTGCCCCAAGATGCCCAGATTCATCAGGTAGACAGGAGAAAACACCGGGAGCTGACCCTTAGACATGCCTGGATAGGTGCTTATTTGTTAAGTACTAGAAACTGTTTTCCTCTAGACAAGTGAGGAAAGTTGAGTGCTGTAGTAATTTGTAGCTTATTTAGTGCTTACGACGAGTTCTGAACAAGTGCTGAGCTCAAAGAAACAGACGAGTGCTGAAACTAAAAAACTGGCTAGTTCTAAGAAACAAAATTAAGCTAGAAGGCTTCCCTCCAACACAGAAAGGCTTGGGGGCTCAGAAGCCCACAAACAGTCATGGACACAGCAAATCTGTACCCAGACTAGACTACCCACAGAAAAGGCAGGAAACAAGCTTAGAATTTTTTTTTTTTTTTTTTTTTTTTTTTTTTTTAAGTAGAAAGAGAGAAAGGAGGAGCAGAAACTAAGTGGATTGGCCTTCTTAAATGTTCTACCTGTATTAGGTAGAATGAGGTAATAACACTAGACTGGGAGGAGTATCCCAGATCAAATTTACAGTAGGGGTGGGCAACTGCAAAGCCACCAAGTATAAAAACAGGATACCAATAGGGAGAGAGGGTGGGAAAACAAACTGCAGAAATGTTCCTCACAGCAGAAAAGCAGCAGTGAGGCTTTAAATGAAAGTTTTAAACAGATAAAGGAGCCTCTAGAGAAAGCTTTTAACTGCAAACAAGTTATCAGAATCAAACAACCCAAACAGATGCTTAATAAAAGTGGACAATTTCCAGTTAATACCTCACACACAGTGAAACTAGCTAGAAAAGTATGCTGTAGACAAAGTGCTATAAATAACTTGAAAAATAAGCAAAAAAAAACAAGATACTTAATGTTATATATTATAGATCCGAATTTGCTCAGTGTCCTTCCTTCAACTTAGACTGTGACACTGAATTCAGATAGGATGGAGACTGACTAGGTTCAGCTGGGATTCTGGTGCTATGTTCCAAGTAATCATGGCCAGCTTGCACTAGCAGTATGACAGAGTTCCTCCCAGTCTGTTGATTTACATCACTGTACTATTACCTGCAGGTCATCTTTCTTCCAGATTGGTTTGAAGGTGATGAGTGCCCACACCTTGGCCGTCTTCTCTGCCATTTATGTACTTTTGTGCTACATCCCTCAGGCCTTGCAAATGTATACTGCCAACCCCAAGTATGAAGCATCTATTAGGAGCTAAATGCAGGGATTCTTGAAGGGTACCCCTAGGCATATCACTCCAGTTCTTGGGATATGCAGGTAGGACAGGAATCACCTCTTCCAAAAGCTGAGAACAATGGTTCCAAATTGAGACTATGGTTGTTAGGAACTCATAAATGCAGATGTAAGTAATTTCACTGTTGCAGTATCCTCTTGGATAGCCTGCTTGCAGGTAACTCACACAGTTTTCTAGAGTTTTAACATCCCTCCAAAGTTTTGGCCAAATCCCTTCCATTCAGACATTGGCACATCAGTGGCATAAAGGGGTGCATTGGCTAATGCCATTGTTGGTGTTTTCTTGATCAAGCAGCCAGGAAGAAGCCCCTGGCACTAAAGACTAATGAATATGTGGAACATCCACCACTGTCCCAAGTTCACCACAAGGTACTCAAATCCTGACTCTCCAGGAAAACAGCCACAAAAGGATGGATGGGGGCCTGGTGGGATAGTGAGGGGAAAGGCATGGCCTAGGTATCCAGATTCCATCTGAACACAAATGCTGCTATAGATACAGAGAGTTGTGAAAGCAAAGAAAGAGGATGGAGGGGGCTTGACTGCAAAAATGAAACTAATGCAAAATCTACAACTATGTTCATTGGAATATACATTTCTGCAATCTTCACCTCTTGGGAAGACATCCAAAGCTGCAAGAATTGAGGAGGAGGACTAGTTACTTATGAATGAGACCCTACAGAATAGTACACAAAAATCACGCCTTGACTCTAGATGTAACTGCAATAATTATAATGCTTGAAAAAGGAGTATACAAGCCATCATGTAGCTGCCTCAAGAACAGGGTGGGTGGTGACTTCTCTAAGGAAGGCTGTGGCTGCAACTGTGGTTCTAGTGTAATGCAGTTTAATATGGCCTGGAACTGGTTTTGCATATACCTGGTAACAAAGTAATGCAATGAGCTACCATTTGGTAGGGATTTGTTTAAGGTCTATCCCCCTTTCCCTTGCAAGTGAGATAAATAGCTAATCCATTTTTCTAAAGTCTTTGGTTCTTTGCAAATGAAATCTCAGCTGTTTATGCACAACTAGAGAATGCAGAGTTCTCTAGCTTAGGAAAGAAAATTGGAAGTTGCATTACCTGGTTAAATGTCAATTCAGAAACAACCTTAGGAATAAAGGAGGGATTAGTATGCAGTGCCACTCTGTACTGGTTGAATATCAGGAAGGACTCGTATTCAATGTGGGGTTCTGAAACTTGTCTGAAGAAATTGCCACCATGAATAGCATCTTCCTAGAGAGAAACTGAATAGGGAATGATTAAGCTAGTTGAAGGGGGTGCAAGATTAATTTCTGTAGAACATAGTTGAGGTCTCATGGTAGTGCAATCTGCTTTTTAGAAGGTCTGAGATGAAAGACTCTCACCTAATTGCTTAACAGAAAATATAGAATATAAAGGGAGCTCCATGGGCAGATAGGCTAAAATAGATGCAGACACTTTTATAGTTGGAATCTAAACAAGATGTATACGAGGTCTGGCAAGTATTCCAGGGCCAATGCCACTCTAGTCATTTTGGGGTCAACATCTCTGGATTAGCACCAGGAGAATCTCTTCCTCTTTACCAAGTAATATTTTCTGCTGCTGGGGTTTTCCTAGTCTTTATATATATACAATGACCTATGAATATTTGTGCCTCCCTGTGATCAGGGCAAGATCAGCCAAATTTGGAGAGTAGAAGGGACCCTGAGGCAACAACTTGTGTCTCCTCTTACCAGGTTGTAAAACGGAGTGAACCAGAGCTGTCTTAAGCAAATTTGTTTCAAATGCCTGTTCAGATGGGAAGCAACCAGATCTAAGTCCAATACATTCTACTTCCTGGTCAAGTCTAGTAATGTATCCTTGTGTAACAGCCATGCATGAGGTTCTGATTGGGATCTTCTCTGTACCAAAGGAATATATGTGGCCATCATGGAAATATTTCTGTGGCTATCTCCCAGGAATAGAAAGCCAGCTTTTATATTATGTAGGAGTCCTGCCCTCATTATGCACCACAAGACTAAGGAATCTATCTTCCCTTCAGCTCTCCTTCTGTAATATGGAGAAAGTCTTTTAAGGCCAGAATGAGTACCATCCCCTCCTTGACCTGGAGATGCCCTATGTGTGTTTCCCATACTGTGTCCAAGGAGTCTGTGCTAAAAGTTATTGCTGTGGGAGATGGAGGGGCAACCCCTATTCTGGGCACATTGCTGGGTCCAATATGAGATCTCTCTCTGTAAATAACAGAGAGGGAAACCCTGGTCTCCAGGAGGTTAACCTGCACTCACTATCCATTTCTCTAGTACCATCTAGATTTACTCATGTGCAAGCATGCTAAGGAGACCATCAAAATGCATGTTGTCATGTAGCCTGAGTCTTAGATACTCCCTGGCTGAGTCAAAGTGGTCCTTCAACAGCTCAAGTTTCTCTGGCAGAGAAAAGCTCTACACTGATGGGTGTCCAAGCACACTCCTAAGAAAATTACTTTTTGAGAGGGAACCAGTGAGGATTCCTTGCAGATGGTTAGTTCTAAGCCCCTGAAACAATTCATGAGAAACTCTTTGGCACACTGGTCGGACTTGGTGATAATTATGCAACCATCTAGGTAGGGGTAAATCTGAATACCCATTTTCTTTTTCAGGACAATCACTGAGGCCACTTTGTAAATACTCCAGAATCAGTGGACAAGCCAAACAGCAGGGTGGTGAACTGATCTTCCTCCTGTTGCAAACCTTGTGTACCACTTTTTTTTTTTTTGTCTATGGGAAAATGGTGGTATGCATCTTAAATCCAGGGTCACCATCCCCTTGGGAAATGAGAGGCAGAAGCCCTTGCTGGTGAGCATTTTAAATTTAAGTGGGAAAGTCTGGAATGGGTTTCTTTGAAACAAGGAAGAGCCTGCCATGAAATTAACTTTCCTCCCCTATGGGTAATATTTCTATGGCACCTGCATCTAGTATTTTATTTTATTTTTTTAATTTATGGGATGAGCCCCAACTGGTCTTTTGATACTAGCATAATTCTTCTGAAGCTTTAATAAGAACTCCAGACTGTACCTGTTTCTTTTATTTAGCACCCACTTGTCCATGTAATCTATTTCCATCTTTTTACAAAGCACAAGTGCTCTTCATGCTGTGGTGAGGGGGTGGTTTTGAAGGAGACAAAGGGTTGAGGTGGCATTAGGAGAGGATCAATCTGGAGGCCCCAGCCATTTGGACCTGGTTTTGTTTGCCATTTTTTTCCTACTTTCTTTTTTTCACCCCCCCCCTTTATTAGACTTTGTGGATTTCTGTCTGGACTAAAAGGTTAGACCTTGGGAAGAAAATTTATGGCAAACTTAAGCACAAAGATCTGAACGATCTGTCTAGCTGATTGGATGTTTTTACAGTTTTCATTCAGTTTGTACTTAATGAGCTGGGGATCTAAAGAGAAGATCCTTATTTAATGGGGCATTGCAGATCTCTGTCCTGACATTGGAAGGGGTATTGTCTTCAGCCAGGCATGTCACACAATAACTGGCGTTGTAGCTACTGCCCTACATGATGCAGCAACAGCATAACTTTATTTAAAAGTGCTTAGCAATTTGTAAAAATAGGTGACAAATCAAGAGACTCTTGCCTCAGGTGCTTTTTAAAATCTCCTCTACATTAGTCCTAATTTGCTCTAGTGGGGTTGGTGATAAGACAGCATATGGGACTGGCATATACAGCCCTGAAGGAAAGGCTATAAGTAGTATGCATCTCACCAAATCAAGGGTTCTGCTGTCACTTGGGGTTAGGTTCCTGGTAGTAACAGACACTGCTCCATTGCTGGAATCCAGTGAAAACCAATCTGAATCAGCTAGTGGATTCTTATATGGGTATTTACAGCAGTACGACCCTGCAAAACAGTAAATTTCCCTGGGGCATAGCGAAGGGACTCAGGCTCTAGTGATAATTTTGAAACATCTTCCAGGATGTCAAACACTGAAGGAACTGTTAGTGGCCAAGGATCATGGGGATTAATGAAGGCCCTATATCTCCGTTGACCTTCAGAGTACTTCTCAGATTCCCAATTGAATTTTTCTTTCCTTCTATGAAGGGTATCTCAAAAGGAAAAAGTCTTTTGGTGGGGAAGCAGAGAAAGTACAGTTGCGTAAGAACTTACCATAATGTTAGATATCACACGATCACTGTTGGAGTATTCCAAACAGATGGGTTACCTCAACAAGTAACCTATACATTCGGCTGGTGTACCAAAGCCAAAACATTCCATAGAGCCATATGTCTGACATATGACCTAATCCCCTAGGTGTAAGGGTACATAAGCGCATGTACAAGTATAAATCCTCAGACTATCTCCAAGCCAGTAAGCCTGAACAGAGCTGAGGGACAAAATAAACTAGTCAGCTAAGAGGGGAGATGCAGAAAGACAGTGATACTCCTCAGTTCATGAGGAAAAAAGGGAGCTAAATCAGAAAAGGGGGAAGGAAATGATCAATAGAACATCTACTGTTATAAGTTCTTACACAACTAATTTATGCCCTTCCTTAGATCTCTGTTGCAGTATTTCAAACAGTTGGAATATTCTCAAAGTTTAAGAGGTGTGATAGGTGGATGGAACAGAACAGAAGAAACCTATAGCAATCCAGAGAGGACTGACTTGGCAAAGAGGGCTCTGGGGCTAGAAAAAGCATCCACTCTCTGTTTGGTGAAAGTATTCACTGGGGACCAAGCAGCTGCTTCTAAAATTGTTATAGAGTCAATTCACTTGTAAAAGGCTCCAGATGAGGTCACTGCTCTAGTAGAATGAGCCTTTGTTGGAAAGGTTAAGTATTTGACATGTAATATGTAGCAAAAGGAAATGGATTTAGATATTCAGTTAGCAACAATCTGCTTTGAAATTGGGTTACCTAACATGCAGTCTTGGAAAGGGACATGCAATTGGTCAGGTTTGTGAATATCCTTGGTTTTATCAAGGTAGAATCTGAGCTGTCTATGCACATCCAGGGAATGTAGAATTATTTTCCCCTTATTTTGTGGATTAGGGAAGAAATTGGGAAGATTTATGGATGGATTGAGAGACAATCGCTTACTTTAGGCACAAAGGTCATATTGGCCTTTAAAGACACTCTGTCCTTAGGAAAAATAAAGAAGGGAGTAATTGCCATAAGAGCATGTAGTTTAGAGTCTCATATGGCAAGGGGGAGCACTACCAGAAGAATATTTTCCAAGTACAGAATCTGAGAAGGTGGGAGAGTGATTTTCTCCAACACAAAGTTGAGGTCCCAAGCAGGGGGATAACTTTCCTTGGAGGTTTCATGTGGAGAACACCTTTTAAGAATGGTATTACCTCTATTCTGGTCAGAAACAGTGAGCCCAGAGATAGGCATGCAGATATGGCAGAAAGGTGCACATTGAGAGGTGTATAGTAGGCCCAACTGCAACAGCTCACACAAATAATACAAATCCACTGGGTTATTAGCCTTCTGTGGGTCCTGATATTTAGGCCAACATCTACATTTTGCTAGGTATGAGTTTTTTTTTCTTCTGGAGAACCTTTAGCATGTCCTCAGAAAATTGGTGTCAAAAAAGGATCAGTATCCTATCATCCATATTTACAGGATGACAGTTGACAGGTTGGGATAAAATAGTGAGCCTTTCAGCTGTATGAACAAGTCCACCTTGGTGGGAATATTCTGGAGATAGCCCTTCTCTATGTGGAAGACAAGGGGGGAACCAGTGCTGCCTTGGCTAATAGGGAGTCACTAGTAACATTTTTGGTCATTTCTTTTGGACCTTTTGTAAGACCTTAGGAAGCATAGGAAATGGAGTGAAGGCATATAATAACCTCTCTTTCCAAGAGAAGAACATTGCATCTGTTTTCCAAGCTTGATGACAGTAGGTCCTGGAGCAAATGAGCCGAAGTTGTATGTTGTAAATGGAGGTAAAAAGATCTGTTGAATGCCCCATTTGTTGTCTTGGAAGATCTCCCTGTTCAACATCCATTCATGATGATATTCTCTTGATCT
Source organism: Protopterus annectens (assembly GCF_019279795.1). Taxonomy (NCBI): domain Eukaryota; kingdom Metazoa; phylum Chordata; order Ceratodontiformes; family Protopteridae; genus Protopterus; species Protopterus annectens. Next base: position 913,437,791 of record NC_056746.1, on the reverse strand, counting down.
GCTCAGAAAGTCTACCAGGAAACTGTCCTATGAAGGACCGTAAATTGCTTGGAGGGAGATGTTTGCATTTGTGACCGGTTTCCATGCCCAAGAGCCAGTCTGCACACTTGGTAAGATCTGTCCACCCCTGTTTATATACCACATGACCATTTTGTTCTCTGTGAATACTCTTAATGGACCTCATTTCCAAAAATGGGAGAAAATCTGCAGGGTCCAGCTGTGTCCTCATCAAAGTGATGTGCCCTGGTCTTAGATTTGCAGGCCATTGCCCCTGAACTGTCATGTTGCTTTCCTCATCTGATGCCTCTGCATGCAGCTCCTGTTGTAGTGCCTGCAGTTTGAAGTTAAGACCTGGCTTTAGTTTTGTCTGTGATAGCCACCATAGTATTTTTTTATTTAAGCAAAGTAGGAGAGGAACCTGTATGTCCAAGAGATGAGAATGTTGGGACAAGGTGAATTTCAGGTAGCACTGGATCTTTCTCATATGGAGTCTGGCAAATGGGACAAAGAGAATGGTTGCTACCAAGAATCCCAGTGCTTTTAGGATTCACCTTGCAGGACAGGACTGAAGAGGTTAAAGAGAAAGGAAATAACTGGTTAGGCTCTGCACTTTGTCGGGTAGCAGGAAGGCCTGCATGATTTTGGTGTCTAGTCTGCACCCTAAGAAAACTAGGTCTTGGGTTGGCCTCATTGCTGATTTTTTTTTCAGGTTGATTATGAAACCCAGGGCCTGAAGCAAGGCCATGGTAAACAGGAGATGAATCAAGAGTACCTGATGAGAAGGAACCTTTATTAACAGGTCATCCAAATAACGTAAGATCTGGATTCCCTCAGTCCTGCAGTAAGCTATTACTGGACAGAGGAACTCTGTGAATATTCTGGGGCCGTAGATAACTGAAAGTGCAATGAGCCAGTAAAAAAACACCATTTTCCTGCAAGCAGGGCGAATAGAAATGCAGCATTTTTCAGGTCCATAGACACCAGGAAAGACTGAATGGATGCATAGTTTGCAGGCACATCGTAAAAGATGGAACAAGGAGGACGATATTGAGGGTGGAGAGATCCAGAATTGGGCTCCATTCTCCTCCATTTCCTGGGACAAGGAAGATTCTGGAATAGAGCCCTTTTCCCATATATTGTTGGGGTACTGGTTCTATTCTGCCCTGCTCTAGCAATGTTTGAAGGATGGGGTGGAGCAACTGTATCTAATTTAGTGGAGAAGGAGGTATGCCAATGAAAACAGAATTTCTTTCCAAGTCATTCTGTATCTCTTCTGTATGATTGAAAGCATCCCATTTGTCTAAAGTGAAGAATAGCCATTTTTGAGGGAAGAGGTCTTCCTTTTGGATAGAGGAAGCAATGGACCAATGGGTGGAGAGGTGGGTAGGAGGTAGTCAGGTGGAGTTGTCTGGTTAAGGAAGCAATGGACCAATGGGTGGCGAGGTGGGTAGGAGTTAGTCAGGTGGACTTGTCTGGTTAAGGAGGCCTCCCAGATCTAAAGTCTTTGTCTGGTTTGTCTTGGAATCTTTTCCTAGGCAATTTCTTGGCCTTATGGGAATGATGGATTTCTTTGTGAGCTAAGGAATTGTGCTTTGTAGGGTAATTCCTCTGGTATCTTGGTAGAGAAGTATCAAAGATCTGTCTACAGTCCTTCATAATGTTACCCTGTTCCTGCAAGTTTGAAAAGACTGGCCACATTGAGACCAAACAAATGATTCATATTTAATGGAGAGCGAGTTTCACCTTAATATCTTCTGTCAGAGCCGGAGAATGTAACCATGCATACTTCCTGATCAAAGACCATGTAGCAACTGCCACAGAAGAGGCTTCAGCTACATGATCTCTCTTTTGGCTTTTCCTGGTTAGGGGTGGCCACAGCGTAACTCCGGTCCGCTAATGATTGGCAGTGGATTTTTACGGTGCTGAGTTGCCAGCCCGACGCCCAACTTTCAAAGTAGGCACAGCCATTCACGCATGCACCTACCTGCATGTCTTTAAGCATCACTCAACCATGGGGAGGACATGCAGACTCCACACAGAAGGCACTCCAGCCGAAAATGCTGTGAGGTGACAATGATAACAGCTGCACCACCATGACCTATCCAGCTACATCATAGCTGCATTTAGTATTGTGCTTCACTACTTGAGAAACCTGAGATACCAAGAATAAAGCCTGCTGTTTAGTGGTAGATTCCTCAGGGAAGGACAATGTTTTATCCACATTGCTGAGGGTAGACAATAAGTACTTAGTCATCTGAATCTGATAATTCAGAGCTCTAAAGGCTAGATTGGAGAATGTATAAGCCTTTTTTCCCCAGACCGTTCACTGCCTTGCTGTATTTATCCATAGGAAGAGCATTTGCAGCAGGTAGTAATTTAGAGGTCTTATCTGTTGACATGGAAAACACAGAGGAGTCTCCCACAGGGTTTTGTATAGAAATTTTAAGTCCAAAGGTACCTTGTAAAACCTATTAGGCCTTTTTGGTGTAGAGGTCTGATGCAGTGACAGTGGATGCAAAAGCATCCAGGAAATCTTCCAGAACATGGGGTACAGGAGCAAGGGTGCCTACTTCTAAGTGCTTATTGCATTTCTGTTGAACTTCAGAAATCTGATTCCCATTCAAAATGGGAGGGGGAAGTTGGCACAATGGTTACGGTGTTTACCTCACAGACAAGGGTGTATAGTGTTTGATTCTCACTAAGGTAAAATTAGCTAGGCTTAACTCATTAACTCTGACTACTGTCCCATGGCACCTAAGTGTTTAAATCCAAGCAGTCTCTGAGGTGCTAGGAATTGTATGCTGTTACACCAGAGTGCCTTCCACAAGTGTGGGTAATATTTACAGTCACATTTTAGCTCCACTGTTAAAAAAACTAAGCTGAAAAAAGTAGCTGAACTTTGTCAGTTACCTTCTCAACTTAGTTTTCAGTTTGGAATATCATGATGCTCATGTGACATCTGGCTATATCCCACTGGACTGCCACCAATTACATGTGAAGTCCCTTACTATCCTGAGTCAGTAACTAAGGAGATTTAATCCTCACTACTGACTCCAATATGAGACTGTCACTTAAAGAGGAGTAATATTTCACAATTTTCCCCTAAGAGCACAACAGGAACATGCTCTATAATATGGAACTGGACTGTATACTTCTGTCCACCCCTAATGTAACTCCTTATTACATACTTCAGAGCAATGTATACCAGTTTAAGACCTCTGGTACACTCATACTCAAAGTAAATTTAAATCTTACACATCCAAACACTTCTGGGAAAGCCTGACACAGATTTCCAGCTGTGCCCCTTCCCCAAAATAATTCAGTAATGCTGCCACCAATCAGAGTGTCTTTATGCCCTTCTAAAGGGGTGTCCAATTATGAAAACTAAATATCAAAATAAATGATAGCTATGACCAGAGCAGCCAGGCCTTTGAGGGGACCTGGGGAGTATCAAACAGGTATAAACACTCTCTAATCTCTAAAGAACACACTGATTTCCAGCCACTATGTAAAGTAATGAAAAACATTTAACAAGTAAAACAATTACAAGAATGCAAATCAATAGCTTTCAATAAACACTAGAATTCAATCACCAGAAATATAAAATTAAACTGTAGGATAGAAGTCTATCATTCTAGAAAAAATTATATCTGAATAACAAAACTTTACTAATCTAACTGGAGAATACTGTCCCTGATCTAATCTAACACAACAGCAAAGCAAAGTCAGGCTTACAGTTTTTAGTGAGTTCTCTTTCATGGGGGTCCATTGACTGTAGCTCTTCACTAACAGCTGCTCTTCAAAAACTGCTCAGCAGTTGACTAACTGCACAGCTTAACAGTCTCAAATGTCTTATTTAAAAAAATAAGTCAGTTGTTTGAAAAAGTTATTTTTCCTGTCAATCAGCTGTTCAAATAATCACCTAGTAACCAGAAACATTCTAATGACATCACCTGCTGTTCAGCTGATTCTCCACAGTACTTTAGAATCTCCCTTTCAAACATGCGCATTTAGAAATGTATCAAAACAGTGACATTCTTTAAACATTCTATATGAACAGGGGAAATGCTCAGCATTTTAAATACCGATTTATGTTCCCACAATTAGAGATGCTGTCATACAAATTAATCTGAGAATATACATAAATCTCCTGCCAGACATGCTAACACAGATGAAAATGTTTTCAGTTTCTTCACATTCTCAACTTAGTTTTCAGTTTGTAATAACATGATGCTCAAGTCTGACTTTTTTGAGAAAATTGACTTGCTATGCACTCTGTATCATCTTGTATGATCACAGCAAGCCAATCCTGTAGACATTGCATGAAGCAAGTGTTGGCAGCCAATCAGATTCTTGCAATCCAAGCTACCACTTGGCTAACACCTCCATCCCCAGACCTGTTTTCTTTGTTCTGTCACAAGAAAGAGAGAGTCCTGCACTAGCAAATCCATTTATTTTTTCCCAAGATTTGCAGAATTTGCCTACATTGCTACAGGATCCTTCTATTTATTTTGTCAGAATATTTCTGTGTACCAGTTCACAAGACTGGAGATACTTCCAAAAGTCACAATCTGAGAAGACAGTGGAGAGAAACCCTGAAAGTCAAAAAGGTACACTACCACAGCTGCAACGGAGATCTTATTTTGAACTACAGAAAGGTGTATACTGACAGTGTGTGTGAGCATGAGAGTGAGAGATCAATCACTTCATTATTTTACACTCATTAAGCAGCTGTTTAGTGAGTGAAAAAGTAAAACAGAAAAAAAGTGAGCATGTGTTTATGTCTATTTATGTTTCTGTCTGCATGTTTGTGAATGCATGTGTGAATGCATGTATGAAAGCAGGAGACTGTGTGCGTGAGAGATCAACAAAGTGAGAGCAGTCTTGTGTGAGTGAATGCATGTATGAAAGCAGTGGAGATTGTGTATGAGAGATCGAAAGAGTGAGAGCGATCTTGTGTAACTAAATGCATATATGAAAGCAGAAGAGACTGTGTTTGTGAGCGATCATAGAGAGTGAGAGTGATCCTGCGTGAGTGCATTTATGAAAGTAGAACAGACTGTGTATGAGACAGAAAGTGAATGTTGAGGGAGCGAATGAGCAATCCCCTGGCAACAGAGATATTCTTGTATACCTCTCAGCCTCTTACAGCAAGAAATCTGGACAAAGCTATAAATACTGGGGGGGGGGGGGGCACAGGCTTCAAGTTCATTAGTGGCAAATCATTAAGGGCTGGAGTTTGAAAATAATGACAGACGTTTGAGTTTCAGACTTCATACTCTTCAGAAAATTCATGCTAATGCAAAACCTGTTATTCTGTCAATTCAGTTCAATGCTATGTCAAGTCTATATTATAACATCAAAGTTGTAAAACTTTGAATGTTATAATATCAAACCCACTACATTGAAGGATAAAAACAGCGAAGCCCTGGAAAATTGAATTCTTATCTAGGGCAAGATTTCGGTGGGCCGTTCCGTGGCTTCGCTATTTCCTCCACTGTGGTGCAATAGTTACAGACCTTAGGGTTAGGGGGCGGGTTAAGGTAAGTGGATAAGTAGGAGTGTATGTATGGTGTAGAGTAGGGTTGGGTTTTAACTGTATGTCTGTATTAATTAGTTTTTGTATAGTTTCATAGGGTATGTGTGCGATAGTTATGGACCTTAGGGTTTGGGTGCAGGTTAAGGTTAGTGGATAGTTAGGAATGTATGTATGGTTTAGTGGATGGTTAGGTTTTAACTGTATGTGAGTGTATTAGTTTGTTTGTGTATAGTTTCGTAGGGTATGTGATCGATAGTTACAGACCTTAGGGTTAGCGTGCGGGTTAAGGTTAGTGGATAGATAGAAATGTATGTATGATTTAGTGTAGGTTTAGAAGTAGGGTTTTAAGTGTATGTGTGTGGTTTATTTATTTTGGTGTGCTTGTGTTGTGTGTGTTTCTCGGAAGAGCAAATTTTTTCCCTGGGAAACAATTCACTATTCTGAGTGTTCAATGTTGTATTTCGAAATTCCAAGGTAGAACTTATGGTGCTCGATATTTTGGAATTTCGAATATATTATATAGACCCGCTATACCTAACCACAGTGCTTTAAATCAGTCCATTTATCTTCCTGTCGAATTTCTGGGGCACAGGCCAGGAGAGAGAGAGAGAGAGTGAGAGAGACTGTTGCTGAATATGGAAAGGAGAAGATAGCCCAGATTAGATTCTTCAGGACCCCACTTCTGAAAGTGCCATTATTTGAAGAGTTATTACTAGAAGTAACTGTTAAGGCAGGTTCTTTAGAAAGGCATAAAGAAATCCAGTCATTACAAGTTCCTTGAAACCTATTTTGGATAATACACAGAGCCATTTACTCTACTTAACTTAGCCAAAGGTGTCTTTAACCACTGAAGCAGTGTTCCGTTGTTCTGCTTTCGACAGCAGTGGTTCCACTTTTTGTTCTCTGATTGGCTCCCAAATAATAATTATAGCCAGTCGGCAAACAGAGAAAAAGGGAGCCAATCATAATGCAGAGTAAAAGTCAATGCTTTCAGGTCTATCTATAACAATACCCCCAAATCACAAACAGCAAAAGAAGCAGTTGGCAAATTGTGAGTGAATCCGTGTATGAAAGCAGAAGAGACTGTGTATGTGAGAGAGGCCAGGTGTTGATATCCGGTCATGAGAAACAGAACACACACCAATTTTATTACAGTAAAAATCCTCTCACCCCACAAAAGAGGTCTCTGTCTCCACCCATAATATTATTTGTTTTTTAGTCACCTTTGTTTCTAAAATAAGAGTATTGTAACACCAACTGAATCAGACCTCAATTAATTTTTAGACAACATAACAAAAGACTGATACCTCAAGCACAAGAAATCAGCTGTCTAATCTAATCTCCATCTTGTAGTCACAAAACATTCTTCCATGCTATATACAGCAGTGAGAATTTCATAGTTAAGCTGCACATTTAATCTTATGGTAGAACAGTATATTTATTTTGCAGTCAAATATCCTTCTCTTATTGTGTGAAACATTCATAATGAAATATGAAAGGAGGCATGAGGTATGGCCTTTTATATGCAAACAGGAGATGCTTGGTCCATATGCCTTCACTACTACAGTCTAACATTTTGCATATGCTTGGTATGAGTTGGAGGATTTTGTGCTCAGCTTCTTCTCAGCATGTAGTGTGTAGTAATGGCTTGTACTAATTTACTGAGCTCTCATTAAATCTAATGAGAAATTAGCATTTATTTCTCCTCAATAAGGATATATGTCGGAATTATGACCCCTCCCTAGTTTAAACTTCAGTCAGTAAAGTACATTGCATGAAATTAAAGCTGTGTGAGTTTCTTTATGCCTGGAGTTACCAAGTGTATTATGTAGCTAAGTGTGATTGCATATTACTCTAAGAAATGTGCTGTAATATTTATGATGTTTATCAAGCAGTGTTCCTGTATTGTTAGGTACCACCAGCAGTCATGAATATACCCATTCGAGTGCTTTGATTCTTTACCATTATATTTTCTGTGAAATGGGACTGAAAAGTTGCAGATAATCAGACTAACTACTGTTTAGTACAAATGTACTGCAGTATGAGAGTTATTGTTTTCAACAATATGTGCTTTCACTTGAATAGAAAAACATCACTGTGGACTTTACATAAAGCTTTGAGTAGCGTTGCCGCCTCACAGTAAGACGCTGTCCGGTTCGATTCTCAGCTAGAGCGTCTTCTGCGTGGAGACATGCATTAGTTCAAAATGATATAAAAATCACTGAACCAACAGACATAGCCAACATACTGGCTGACAGGTTCAGTGCAAATTTCTCCCCCCCCTCCCCCCCAAAAGGGGAGATAACTATCCCAGCAGATTGTAGCCTCCCACACATCTCAAATGCTCAGGTGAAAACTGCTCTCTCCAAGGCAAAAAACACAGCATCTATGGGACCAGATGGTGTCCCCGGTTGTGTGCTCCACGAACTCAATGAGGAATTAAACCCGCTGTTATGGCAGCTGTTTAATCTTAGCCTCACCTCAGGATATGTACCCAAGGAGTGGCGTACGGCAACTGTGGTCCCACTTAACAAAGGTGGTGCCTCCACTGACCCTGGTAATTACCGCCCCATCAGCTTGACAAGCCTAGTCTGCAAAGCTATGAAGAGGATCATAATGGAACTCATAAATAAAGACATAGGGGACTTACAGACATTGGATCCAACCCAGTTTGGCTTTGTCAAGGGCAGATCATGCCTTTTGAACTTGGTTGATTTTTTTGAAACAGTCACCAAGGCCATTGATGAGGGCAAGGCAGTCCACACAGCCTACATTGACCTTGCAAAAGCCTTCGACACAATACCCCACTCGGGTATCATAGAAAAACTCACCAACTTAAATGTAAACCCATACGTCACAAGATGGGTTGCAAACTGGCTAAGTGACAGAAGCCACAGGGTCAGAGTGGCTGGCGCCATGTCAGACTCCAAGCCGGTCACAAGTGGTGTCCCACAGGGCTCAGTCCTAGGCCCCCTCTTGTTCGGCATCTACTTTTCAGAAGTACAGGCAAACACAGGAGGATTATGGCTGACTAAGTTTGCAGATGACTGCAAACTGGGCGCCATAGTTGAAAACACATCAGACACAGATATCCTCCAGAAGGGTCTCATAGAAACGGATAACTGGTGCCAGAGCCATGGCCTAAAGTTAAACGCCAAAAAATGCATAGTCATACCCTTCGGGAAAAACAAGGTTACCCCTAGCTACCATATAGGTGGCAATCCACTAAGCACAGAAGAGGTTATCAGGGATCTGGGGACCCAGGTTGACAGTAACCTTTCATTTGACACCCACGTTGCCAAGGTAGTTAGGAAAACCTTCTACATTGCCCACCTGATCATGAAGGGATTCACATCTAGATCAAGGGAGGTCATTGTTCCCCTGTACTCATCACTCATCAGACCAATGATTGAGTACAATGCCCCATTCGGAATGTATCTTACCCGACACCTGCAGCAATTGGAAAGGCCCCAAAAGTTCCTCACCAAAAGGATTAAGGGTTTCAAAAATATGTCTTATGCTGCCCGACTGAAGGAACTCCAGCTCTATTCGGTCGCATACCGTCTGCTCAGAGGTGACCTGTGCCTAACATACAAGGCCATGTCAAACCCGGAATTGATGGACATGCTCCACCTCAAAAGATCTAAAGCCACAAGAAATACAAGAGGAAGAGATTTAAACCTTAACACAGTTATAAATAGGACGTGCTGGAGGGACAGGTTCATCTCCCAGAGACTCCCTATGCTGTGGAACAAAATCCCGGTACACGTGAGGCAGAGCACCTCGCTGGCCCTGTTCAAGAGAAATCTTGACCAATGGATGAGAGATCGCAGGTTTACCCCGGGGATCACCTCAGTGTCACTGCTGGACAGAGGCACGGTAAACTAATGGGCACAGTACCTTTCAAACTTAAGGGGTGGTGAAAGCCACAAAACTTTGGGCTAGGCTTATAAATGCCCTAGGGCAGATAGCCTAGTATGAACCTATGAATGGGTGTACCTTCGTCGAAGGTTGTGCGTCAGGCCTGGCAAGCCCGTACGTAAAAATCAACTGCCAATCATTAGTGGACCGGAGTTCCTCTGTGGCGACCCCTAACCGGGAGAAGCCAAAAGACACACACAAAAAAAAAGGCTTCCGCTTATGTACTAATGGCCCGTGAAGAAGTGCAATCAGAAAGGCAACATACTTCCTGTGACAAACTCATGACTATTTGCACTTTTACTGGTTGCTTCTCACTCCTGAAGTCTTTGATGAAAATCTGTTGTACCATCTAACTAGTAAGATTGCTGCCGGTCTTTCTGCATTCCTTGCAGGTTATTAAATTATAAATATGTGGAATGCATGCTTTCAAAAGCTATTGAGCAGTATGGAAAATTATAATTTTCATGTAATACCTATGTTTCTGGTAGTGAAAATGAGTGATTTCTCATATACTATTTGACCCTGATAGCTAGGCATCTGCTGATTTTTTTATAGCTGAGTTTAGTGGAGAATAACTCATTGCTAGTACAGAAAATGTACATGCTACTTGCAAGGCAGCAGTTTTGGGTGTGCCCACTACCTTTGAGCGGAAATGAGTCCATTATTAGTACCGACAGGAGACAATGTTAAAGTTTGCCTGCTATCTTGGATGATTGATACCAACTGGCAGTTGTTCATTGCCAGTGAAGAGGCTTCAATGTGTTTCAATATTAAACCAATATCTACTCACCTTCTCTTACTATCACTAATTAAAGGCTATAAAAATAGACATATGTTGAGTGAGAGAGAGTCATTCATAATGCTCAGTCAGAGGAAAAAGTATAATGAAACAAAAGAAAAGAAGCTATTGGGCTTGTGTGTCTGCAGGTCTGTCATGTGGAGTTACTTGCTGTTTTAATTTAGCTATACTATACTGCCAACATGTTTGCTGGTACTGGTTGGGAACTATTCCCAGGTAGGCAATGTTTAACTGGCCTGAGTGCCTTGTACGCAATAAAAGTACAGAATGCACAAAACTTCACTGCTGTGTGCCCCCAAAATAATGGCACTCCCACCATGAGCACTCTCCCTCATCATAGCTCTCAACCTTTAGTCTCAAAAATGAGGAACACTACCTTTCATAATGTGGAACAAATGAGCAAAATATATTTTTGAGATGTTACTGCCAATTAGGGAGAATAGCAGATCAAAGTTGTATTTCGACAATCTTGTAAGATCTGTTCTAAATTTTCTTCTATTTTAAGAAATACTATAGATATAAATGTATCTTAAGTGTATTCAATCCCAAGATATTTTAATTTCCAGAGTTTTTTGGTGACATTAGATTTGGTAGTAGTTCAGGTTAGCTACAGGCAAAAGTGTGGATTCATCCATATTTATATATTTTTTTAAGTATTTATCAATATATTTCAGGAGTTCGTAGTTGGTTACTGGGATATTGACCGAATGGTCTTTATAAGTCTAGCCGTGTGTAACCAATATAATACTAGAGAAACCCAATATAAAGAATCTTGCCTAAACTCAAGATCTTAGTCAGCAATGACTACCCATATCTAGGAGGGTTATAGGTAAAATCCCTGGCAGGAATTTATGGTTTCCCATCCAGTCATTCAGGGGGTTTTGTTTGATGTGAACTGGTAGCCTATTCCAGAGGAGTGGTAACCTCTGAGAGACATATCTCTCTCCACCAGGTCCTATGTATGGTGCAGGCCAGGTTTAGGTTCCTGGAGTGGGTGACCCTTGTCCCATTTGACTTGCAGATGTGCAGCATTTCCATTAGGTTTGGATACAAGATTGCTCTGTAGGCCAGGCACAAATCTCCTGTAAGTAGTCTGTATGCTACAGAGTACAGAGACTTCAGTCTGTCAGTGTATGATGTGCTGGAGTCTCTGAATTTTCTTGGTTAGACATCTCTGAGGTCTCTCGAGTTGCTGCAGGTGACTGGTAAGGTACATGCCAAAGGGAGCATTGTGCTCAGTTATTGACCTGATGAGGGTTGAGTACAGGGGTTTAAAGACCTTTTTTACTCTTGAGGCAATGCCTTTGCTAATGAGGTGTGCAACATAGACTGCCTTCCTTGCCACAGCAGATATCCAGTGGTCAGAATTTCGGCCACAGTCAACTTGCATTCCCAAGTCTCTCACTACTGAGTTGCTACTTAGGGTATTTATTTATGCGAGCATCTGCAGGGATATTGTTTTAACTGAAGGGGGTGATGATGCATTTTTTAGCATTGAGTTTGAGTCCATGGCTTTGAAATCACTGGTTTGTGTAAGTCCCTCGAAGTATACTGACATTGTTTGGAGATTCAATGTTTGCACCTAATTTGCAGGCATCAGCAGTCAGTCAGCCGCAGCCCCTCTGTTTTGGCCTGAAGTTCTGAGACATGTATTCTAAACAATAGGGGGGCCAGTACTGACCCCTGTGGTACCCCCACTGGTGACAGGTCTGCTGGTTGAGGTATAGTCCCCAACTATGAATGACTGTATGTGATCTGTTGATGAGGCAGTTAGCAACCCACCTGACAACATAAGGGTTGATATTCAACTGGGAGAGTTTATGAATGATGCCTGAATGTGGGATTGTGTTGAAGGCCTTGGCTAAGTCAAGGTAGACTGTATGCACAGACTTGCCTTCCTCTATGGCTCTAGTGAGGTTTTCGAAGAAGTCCATCAGGTTTAACAAGCATGACCTGCCTTTGACAAAACCAAAGTGTCGGATCAAGGGTTTGAAGATCACCTATATTCTTATTTATAAGTTCCGTGATGATTCGCTCCATGGCCTTACAGATGAGGCTGGTTAAGCTTATGGGTCTGTAGTTCTCAGGGTCTGTTGCTGTACCCTCTTTATTAAGGGGAATGGCAACTGCTGTTTTCCATTCAGTAGGGACAAAACCAGCACTCAGGCTGTGGTTGAAGAGAGTACCTAATGGAGTTGCTAACAGTGTTTTTGACCATTTAAAGTGCAACCTGGGATGCTGTCCAGCCCCATAGAGCTGTGTTTTTGGCCTTGGAGAGAGCATTAATGACTTTCTCTTTGGAGATGCAAGGTGGGGGTGATGTAGAGGGAATGCTTTGTGGAATGTTTGGAGGGGACAGGTGGGTGAAATTTTTGCCAAACCTGTCAGCTAACAGGTTAGCTATTTTCGCAGGATCAGTGTGTGATGCCATCCACAGCTAGTTCAGCACACATCTGGGTCCTACATTTTAGGTTACGGATATAGCTGAAGAATGCCTTATGGTTAGGCCTTAGCTATGGTTGCTAAATTTTTTCGAAGTTGTCCTTAGAGGATGAAGATAGATGCTCCTCCTCCTTTGGTTCTCTCACATTCATTATGTGGTCTGAGTGTGTGTAAGGCATTGTACCCTTGCAAAGCCAGGGTACTCTCTGCGGCCTGAACCAAGTTTCTGTGACTACATAGATGTCAACATCCTTCAGGGAGAGGAGTGCTTCCAGAGAGTGCAGTTTCTGATTTAAACTCCTAGCAGACAAAGTGCAACAAATCAGCAAGAACTGTTTTAAAAAAAGTCCAGCAATTTATAGCAAAAATACAATTTAAAAGTGCAACATACAGTAGAAAATTGCACTTATGTTTAGCAGAATGCAAAAGATTCCTTGGATTGCACAGATGAAAACAACAGAGTGGTGGCTGGTCGCCTAACTCTGTTTTTATACTATGTATTTAATTATATTGTCATAATTTTGCTAAATATCACAGCAACCAAGTAAAACAGACAAAACTGCATAGCATCATATACAAATACTGCCGACAGTTTGTGTGCACCTTTAGTGAGTACTGAGATATTGCAAGTTGCTTATAAATTATTATAAAATGAAAATATTTTTGATTATGAGTTATAAAATCCAGTTTAAACCTGCAGAACTCCACTGGAGAGAATGCTTTAAAGCATAAAGTGGGGTAAAAAGAATTGGTGCTGGTAGAGGAAAAGGGCAATTTGGGTTAGTAAAGAAAATTCAGTGGGGACAGAGTGTCAGAAGAGGTTGTAATCATGTGATCATGTAAGGGGGCTTTATATTGAAAGTATCCAGTCAGAGGTAAGTACCAGGATACTACCATAGATAATATGGGGGGAGCCATTGAAGAAAGAGAGTTTAGGAACTGCTTCTGTCCATTTGAAGTACAGCAGGAAGTCCTGGGGTACATTTTCTGGTTACCACCTGCCCCACTTTGCGAGGGACAGTCCCTCTTTGGGCAGTTGTGTCCTGACAAAAATTGTAAAAATGGGAAATGGCCTGAGGTTTTAGGACAAAATGATTTCCTATATTTTATGTAATAGTTGCATAAAACAGTTATTCTGTATCTGAAATACCTAAATGTTATAAGAAACAGAATAAGCAACTAAAATGCTACAAGAATAAACTTTTATTTAGGCAAAAAAGTTAGGTTCTATCCTTTGTACTGGCCATGGGTATGTGTTGGCCTGTAAAATCTTACGTTTGTCCCACTTTATCCATTTGAAAAGGTGGCAACCCTATTCCCACCCATAGATGTAAGTTGTGCTTGCACATGAACAGGCATACTCTTTCTACTCCGACTACACTTTTCTACATATTACTTACAGAAACCATGGATTTTTTAGACCATACTGTGTCTACATCTGTCCATATTAATGTCTCCAATAAGAGTTTCATAGATTGAAAAAAATATCGATTCAACTGTTTTAGAGGGAAAGTGATGCAAACATTTGTTAAGCACTGGGAGGGGAAGTTTAAATTTTTTAAATAGCAGGTTATTTGGGGGCAGCACTAAAAGTACACAATAACAAATGAAATTATATGGGTAAAGCCCTGATTCTTACAATAATACTGGAAATTTCTAGACACCAGTTGCTAACTAGTTGTATTCCACTCATATTTAGTTTTAACCGTTCATAATATTTCTTTGCTGGCATATTAATTAGTTTATTTTCTCATATATAGACATAGATGCTGTATATTTTGGACAATATTGTGTAGAATTTAGGTGAGAGGAAGGGCTCAGTAAGGTGTGTTTTATTACTTTTACTGAGTTACTCTGGTCTTTTTCTAACCGTTGGTAATGACCAAGTCTTACATTACACCTGCACCAGGAATGTAATGAATGTCTACTCAACAGGTTATATGCACCAATTGTTACCTTTGTCTGAGCATGCAGAACCTTGTGGTAATAAAATGCAAGCCATTATTAATTTACAATAAGTGCAGTTACAGTATAACACTGAATCATCACTTGTCAGGTAAAACTCTCAGCAGCTGCCACTGTTATTCACATAAGTAGAAGTTGCAATCACATTGATGAATGCACATGCCAGATTTTGGTTTCTGTCAATGTGGGGTCAAGCAGAAGTCCCCCCGCCCAGTTTCTTTCTTTCATTTTTACTGTTGTTTCTACTGTAAGATACGGATGAAGGTATCCATTGTGGTTATACGGTTCATACTTTTATGAATTACTGCAACCAAGCATCGTATCATGTAATAGTTTCCTGTATCACACACTCACTATATAGTGCATTGCTGTGTTATTTCCAACTGCCTCTGTGCAGGTGGGTGACATCATATTGTGCTATACTGTTGTGTTTTTCAGCTGTAAGATCAAGTGTAAGGCAACATGTCCCTCAGTGAAGATGCCATATGTTCAGGAGAAATCAAACATTTACTTGGGTAAGGATACAGATTCTGATGGTAGTAGCAGTGGTTCAGACATGGGTGTGGACCTCCAACCACAACATAATGCAAACCTGAGTGAAGATTATGACACAGACGATGAGATTCAACTCACACATCTGCATGAGAAGGGCATTGCCATAGATAATGATGCTCCTGTCCCAGCCATTCCAGATAGACCATTGCAATGTGCCACAACAGATATGGCAAGTGATTGTGAAACTGACCATGACAGTGAGGATGAGGTGCCACTTGCACTCCTAAGGAATGTTGACACATGGGTTGTCAAATACAATCTGATTCTGACAGAGGATGAATTGTCTGTATCTGTGTTCAGGAATGAGCATGTTATTATTGACAGACCTATGAAGTCCTCCACAGTCCAGGCCAGTTCAAGTGCTGACAAGGCTGTGAATGTGCTTTCTACTGTACATGAGGTTCAGAGTAGTCCAGAGTATATTGATTGGGATTGAGAAAATCCACTAGATCTGAGTTAAAGTAGCTCCTTGTTAAGCAAGGATATGATGATGCCTCAGCATGGAATATCTGTTAGTACTTCACTCACAGGCAATACAGTTGATATTGACAATGATCATGGAGCAGCATGTATGAACCACACAGTGTGCCAGACTACCCACTAAGGTATGTCAAGCATGCTCACCATGTAACATCATGTAGGAAAAATGCCACACAGCAGTACACACTGATGACTTTGTGGGTCCAGTAGGCCCTATAGCCAACCTGGACTCAGCACAGAGATGGACTTCATGAATTTGATGTTCCGAGAGGAGCTGTACTCTCTTACTGCCAATGAGACTAATCACTATGCTGCAGCAGGCAAGGTTGATAAACAGTGGAGTCCTGTTTGTCCTACAAACATATGCACCTTTCTTGGTATTAGAATATGCATACCTACTGTACCTGTTCCAGAATGCAGGCAGTACTGGGAAACACACCATGTATATGGTCACTTCCCAATAGCTGAATATATGACCAGAGAGAGGTTTGAAAAAAAAATCAGCAGTATTTCCACTGCAACAACTGCCTGAGCCTACCACAGGGCTCTGTGGGTCATGACAAGCTACATCATGTACAGGAAACAGCACAATGTGCATTGTGACATGGCGGTAGACGAAGCCATGGCTGGCTTCCCTGGACATCTGATATTTAGGCAGTTCATGCCTAGTAAACCAGGGAGGTATAGCATTAAGTTATGGGTGCTGGCAGACTCATAAAATGGGTATATATGTGAATTCCAGATATACACTGGAAAGGCAGAGCAGAATACAGAGGTTGGACTGGTACATCAAGTTGTAGTTGACTTAATTAGGGACTGATTGGAAAGAAGCATCACATTAACTTTGATAACGTCTTTTCTTCTCTCTCTCTGGTACAGCAATTGCTGCAAGATGGCCTATACTGCCTATACTACTATGGAACCATGCACACCAATAGGTCAGGATGGCCTCTAACATTTAACAGACAGGCCCTGGTTACAGCACCTCGAAGGTACTGCAAGCACTTGCAGAGTGGCCCGCTACTGAATGGAATGATAGCAACCTAGTATTTCTGCTGTCAACTAATAGCAACTCAACCTTGTCAATCTCCAGCATATACAGGAGAAAGCATGATGGAGCTAAGGCATTGGTGCCATGTTAACCAGTTGTAAACATGTACAACACTTACATGACTGGGGTGGACTAAGCCGATCAGCTTAGGACACAGTATAAAACTGCAAGAAAGCCCTGCAAATGGTGGCTATACTTGTTTTGCTTCTTATGGGATGTGACCATAGTGAATGCTTTCATTATATTTCATGAAAGTAAAAGCCACCAGCAAGCATCACACACTGGATGTGTTATTCCGGCAATACAGTTACAGTTTCAAAGGAACCTAGGTATGCACTTCCTTGCCAGTTACAAAAAGAGGAAAAGATGCACTGAGATTACTGTCCCAGAGGAAGTGAGCTAATCTGAGCATGGCTGACACATTCCAGTGAAATGGCAGAAATCAAAATGCAAAAACTGTGCCAGCAAGGGTAAACATGCTGAACCATAATGTGAATGCCCTACTTGCAAGATCAACCTGTGTGTTGAATGTTTTGGGGTACCATGGCCATAAAGGTCTTGTGGAATGCTAACAGCAGAAAACATACAGTATGCAATGTACAACAAAAATAAAGTTATGCAGTCATGCCTAAACACCATGAATCTTAGGATCATCCAGGATGGCAGTGGGGTACTTGGAGACTCTTCAGCTCAGTCCCATTGTGCTGCTTTCCTGGATATGCATGGTTTCAATGATTCCACTGTGATGACTTCCTTCTGTTCCTGAAAGGACACATGCAAAAAGAAAGTGTCTAGATAAGTCTTATCAGGAATCACGATGGCTTGCACGGAGTCTAAGAGTCGTGTAAGACTCCATGCAGCCATTGCGATCCAGGAACAGCCCGAAATCCCGTGTAAGAGACAGCTAAAACGACTCTTACACGGGCAGGGCGTGGATATGCTAATCACCCCACTTGCAGCCGAAAGGCATGCAAATGAGGTAGATTACCGATCCACGAAGCTGAAACAAGCCCGTGTAAGAGTTGTGTTAGTTGCAGAAATGTACTCAGTTGACTGCAAATAACACAACGGAGCCATGACAGCTCCAAATAAAGTGTGCAAATGTTGCAGTCAGCATGTCAATGGCCAAATATGTGGCCATTGGCATGGTAAACCGATGCAAACATGAAATAAAATACATTTTTTTTTCCGGAGATCGGCAATGTTTAAATGCAGCACAGCCCCGCGCAAACGGGCTGCGCTATATAAAACATAAAAATAAAGGTTTGAAACTCACAAATGTGGGTTTTATGTAATGCATGGATTTGCAATGCAGGGACTAGCAGACCAAAAACAACATGGCCACCGTCTAGTGGTTGCTAAGGGGGGAAGCTGAGTGTAATACATGTAACTAAGCATTAGTAGGCAGTCCTATGTAAATGAGTGGTAGGATAGTGAATCACACTGTCACATAGAAACTGAGCACATTCCGTGTAGTGTAAGAGTTAGATAAGGGGGAGTAACAGAGTAGGAGATAGGTGACATCACAGGGGGGAATGTCAGGAAGAAATCAAGCTCATTGGAGCAAAGTGGTTTGTGAAACATGTCAATCACACAGCAGAAAAAGAGGAGTGTCAACAGATAAGCATGGGAAAGTCAAGAAATGGAAGGTGTACACTGTGGCCAACACCAAAGTTTCTTGCTGTACCGCGTGTGCACGCTGGGAGGTGCGAGTAGGTCAGAGTGCGCGCGTGTAAGACAAAGTAAGCATGTAGGAGCCTGTTTAAAGATCTTTTTTAAAGATGTTTGCGCTGGTGTGCGTGCGTTTTAATCCGAATAAGCAGATTCTGGTCCGTGTAAGCATGTGTGCACGTGTGGTAGCCACTGTGAGCGTGTTTTCACTGGTATGCGCGCTGCTCCCCCTGAGGAAACAGAGAGGAAAAGGAAGCAGAAGAAATAGTAGGAAACTAGCAGGGAATACTTGTAGAGGTAGCAGGTGAAAACAGTTAGAAGCAGGCAATTACACAGGCAGAATACAAACTCGGCCCAGCACTTAAAACATTGCAAACAGCATTGCAGTATGTTTCTCTCAAGAGACACTGCAAGAGAGGAGTAAGCTAGTAGAAGTGAAAACTGAAAAAGCTGCACTCAGACCAAACATGCTAGGGGCTGCCATAGCTGTCATAAGGAGACATAGGAGACTTGCTAAGGGTGGTGACAATGGAAATGCTGCCAGACAACACACAGTGAGGAGACGGAGAAGAGTGTACAGGCTCAGGGTCACCTACCAGGGGTTACATGAGCTGGAGACAGTGGAGTGCTATAGAGTGGACAGAGACCTCCTGCAGCAAATTGTTGAGCTGTGCAGGCCACGCCTCACACACAGAACCAGCAGAGGGGAACCCATCCCAGTGGAAACCAAGGTATGTGTTGGCCTAAGAATACTAGCAACAGGTACCTTCCAGAGACCAACTGGTGATATGATGGGGATATCACAGGCATCAGCCTCCAGGGTACTGCACCAGTTCCTGGATGCCATGTCAGCACATGTTGGTGATCATGTATATTTCCCCAATGCCCATGAGGTATTGGCCAGCAATATGCGTCTCTTCCAGCAAATAGCGGAATACCCTGAGGTAGTGGGTGCAATAGACTGCACGCACATATGCATCAAAGCACCAGCCGGTGAGCGGGGTAGGGCTTACATTAACTGCAAGGGCTTCCCCTCCATCAACTGCCAGGTCATGTGTGATGCCCAGGGCATAATAATGAATGTGTGTGCTGGCTGCCCTGGGAGCTACCATGATTCCCATACCTGGCATTTGACGCAGCTGTACCAGACATTTGCCAATGGGGACATCCCACATGGTCACCTAGTGGGGGATGCAGGTTATGCACTGGGGCCGTGGCTGATGACACCCATCAGAAACGCACACACACCTGAACAGGAATGCCATAATAAGGCCCACGCACAAACACGTAATGTAATAGAGCGTGTGTTTGGGCTGCTCAAGTCACGGTTCTGGTGCCTGGACATGTCTGGTGGAGCCTTGCAGTACTCACCAACTACATGTACCCAAATTGTCATGGTATGTGCTATGCTACATAATATGATCCTGCGAAAACAGCTGCAGCAGGACCAGCATAGGGCCGGGACAAACAGCCCCCCACCATTTCCAAGGCCATCGCAGAGCGTGACTCGGAGGAGGAATAACCTGAGCCTGCCCCAGTAGGCAGAAGGAGGCGTGCCCAGTATGCCCTGGCCTTGGCAAAGAGGCAACGCATAGCACATACACTGGCTCAGTAGGAACCCTGGGAATGATACCCCTCTCTGACTCACTCATATAGTAACAGGGATGCCTAACATGACATAACCTGCTCTCAAACATGTACAAGGAGTGTAGTATGTGCATCCAACAGAGGCAGCCCTGCAGCACCACCTGAGGCATGATTGCCATGTGTTAAGCAATGTAACACCATCTAGTATATGCAAACATGAAGACCCAACTTAACATCTCACCCTGACCAAGCATGATGCCACACTATGAAGACAGCAAGATCAAGTACAATAATTGGCTGAGGTATTGCTGTTAGCAAGGGGGAACACATGGCTGACAGCCAGGGCTGACATGCCGAGCAAGACATGATGCCCCACCTGCTAGGGATGGCACGCACCCAGCACACCTGTCTGTGTAGATACTGGCAAAGGCTATCACCCCCACTGTGCCTGGAATAGGTAAGTCTGGAAACACAAACCCACCAACATAGGTAGCACAAGGGATAATAACCTGGACGTAATGCTACCCAACGCCAGAAGTCTAACCTGCAAGGTGCATGCAGACCAAACCCACCACAGCATGGAGAATGGTAATATGTGCTCTGTAACAGAAACCTGGGCAAGGCCCAGAAGAGTACCCTAATACTACTAGGTTATGCCTCATACCATGCTCTACAGCTCCAAAACATGGAACACACGACAATAGGAGTGCGGCTACCAGTAATTATCAAGAATAACCACACCCCCAGGTTGGTACCACAGCAAGAAGCAGCATGGACTATCCTCGGGCAAGTAACACTGTCTCAAACTGTGTAACTGTTTGAAGCCTGCTACAGACCCCACACACAAACCCAGGTACCCCAGCCAGCCTTCCTGAAGACACTTCAGAGTATGAATGTCTCAACAAATACCAAACAAGGCACACACAAAGTATGACATAGGTGGCAATCCATTATGTATGGAAGAAGTAATCATGGACCTAGGGACACAAGTGGACGGTAACCTGTCATGTGACACTCACATTGCCAAGGTGGCCAGGAAGACCTGCTATATTGCCCACCTTAATATGAAAGGATGCACATGTAGAGCTACAGAGGTCACTGTGCCCCCATACCCTTCCTTTATCAGGCCCATACGTGACAACTATGCCCCAGTTCGGATGTACCTTACCTTACACATGCAGCAGTCAGAAAGACCCCAAATGTACCCCACCGACAGGATAAAGGGTCCAAACATTGGACATCTGCAGCCTGGCTCAAGAAACCACAGCCCAATTCAGAAGCATACTGCACAGTCAGAGGTGATGTATGCCTGATGTACAAGGCCATGTCCAATCCAGAATGAATGGACATGCTTCACTGCAGAAACCCCAAATCCAGCAGACACACCACAGTGAGATATCTGAACCTCTACCATAGATTAATAGGATGTGCTGGAGGGACAGATCCATAACCCAGAGGCTCAGGACACTCTGGAAGTAATCCCAGTCCATGATAGGCTGAGCTCCACACACAAACTCAACAAGAGAAATCTGGTGAAGTGCATGGGAGATAGGTGTACACTGGGGGCCATCCCTGTGTCACATCTAGGAAAGTAAACCCTACGTGGGCATAATATGCACATTGCATGGGGTGTTGAGACCCACACACAGTCTGTCCGTGCTCAAACAAGGCCAGGGCAGATAGCCTAGTATGAACCTATGATGATACAAATTGTGCAGGACACAAAGGATTATCACACAGCTATCCTACCTGATGGTAGGAACCATGGTGATAATCCACAGATATGCTCTGCAGCACTCTAATATCACAAACAATACACCAAACCCACACACATTGCCAACAGCCTACCAAACAGATTCCTTCCAACCTCCCCACCAGCACCTAACTGCCAAATATCTATCCCAGGAGAGTGCTGGCCCCCCGACATTGCAGATGCTTAGGTAACAGCCAGCATCCACAAAGCACAGCATCAATGGTACCAGATGGTGTCCTGGGTTGTGTCCAACAAGTACTGTAAGAAGAATGGAACAGCAAATGTCATTACTGTGCACTATCAGTCTTACCACAGGATATGCACCCAAAGAGCGGTGTACAGCAACAGTGGTCCCACACCACAAAGGGGGTGCCTGAATGGATACTGCAAACTATCACCCCTCAACCCCGACTATCTAGGTTGGCAAAGTAATGGAGAGGATGATCATGGATCCTATGAATAATGAGATTGGGTACCTACAGACATTGGACCCTACCCAGTGTGGCTGTCATAATGCAGATCCTGCCCCGTATACATGTCTGTCTCATGTGAAACATGCACCAAGCCCAGTGATGTGGGGAATGTTGATCACACAGCCTATCTGGACATTGCTAAACCCTTCCATACAATACCCTAGTTGGCAGTACAGATAAGCTCACCAGCCTAACTATAAACCCCTATGAAAGTAGATGGGTTGCAAACCAGCTCAAGGACAGGACTGACCTGGCAGACATGCTGTAGCCATGGCAGACTGCAAACCAGGTACAACTGGCATCCCACAAGGCATGGTCCTGGGACCTCTCTTGTATGCTATATATGTCACATAGGTACAGGCCAACATGGACGGACTCTGTCTGAACAGGTTTGCAGAGCACTACAAACTGGCCACCATATCGGACCCTCCAGCTGACACAAGCAACCTACAAAAGGCACACATAGAAACACACAAGTGGTGCCACAGCCATGTCAACAAGCTATATGCAGAATAGTGTATAGTCAACCCCTGTGGAAACACAGTACATGGCAAGAAATTACCACATAGGTGTTAACCCAGTGAGTACATCAGGAGAAATAACAGACCTGGGGACACAAGGTGATAGATATCCTGCATGTGACAACCATGTGTCTGTAGTGGTTACAGAAACATACCATATACCCACCTAATCATGAAAGTAAGCACAGCTTGGTTAGGGTATGGCAATGTGCCTCTCCAGTCATCCATCAGCAGCCCCACAATTGTGTACAATGGCCCTTCAGGGATGTACCATAGCAGACACCTGCAGCAACTGGAAAGACCCCACAAATACCCCACCAGGATGATCGCAGAGCTGTAACAGATGCCATGTGTCGCCTGAGTAAAGAAATTGCAGCTCCACACAGTGCCATACTGCCTGGCTGGAGGTGAACTGTGCCTCATGTATAGAGCCATGACCAACCTGGTATCAATTGACATTTGGCACCATGTAAACACTGAATGCTGGTGACCGATGCAGCTGACAGGCCTGAACCCCAGCACAGACAAACAGGACATGCTGTACCAATTGGTCCATAACCCAGAAGCTCACTCCACTCATGACTAAACTCCCACTACAGGATATCCAGGGAGTCCCTCAGTGACTGTCATCCAGAGGAATCATGATAACTGGATTGGGAGATGGTAGGTGTACCCTGGATATCACCTGTATGTCACGGGTAGACAGAGGCACAGCACACTAACCGTGACATATGTCATGGCAAACACCAGTAAATGTGTGTTGAAGGACGAACACTCTCTGACTAGCATTACAAATGGACTAGGGCACATGGACATTGTTTGTCACCGTCCACACAAGTTGTGGAATACATTAACAATGTCAGACAATCATGTACTATGCTGTCCATATCTGAACAAAATGCAACATGGTCATATCTGCACAACTGACCCTCAACCAATCTGGTGTGCTCACTATAAATATTACAAGCAGTGATAGGACTGAAACCAATTATACTGTCCACCACAGTGAAAGTACTGCACCAGTACACTATACGACAATACAACTGTTTGGTCAGCAGGAAAGGATGATGACAACTGTATGCAACCTATCCCATGGCGACCCTGCAGGCACAGCATAATGCCTGTTAGGTTCAGACACAAAGCAGTTGGGCAGTAAGAACACAACCTGATGTCCAACACTCAACTGTACATGTGATATATAGATGGCGTCCACACACAAACACAAATGTGGTGGTCCACAAATCCCAACATAAGGAAAGGTCACACTGGGCATGCTCGCACACTTAAATGAGATGTGGCAGTCAAGAAGCCATACAAACTGTGAACTGGGCATGCTCACACACTTAGGCCATATCACAGTTCAGCAGTTGCACACACATATCTGGCATTTCTGTGTGTTAACACAGGAACCTCCCACAATACAGACATCTGCCCAGTGCACACAGTGAAGTTACAACAGAGACATAAGTAAAGTACTGGATCACACTCATATACAAACATCTCCCACAGTACACACGTTGTTTATAGAGATAGGGAAGGGTATGGCAATAAAGACCCACAAACAGTATATGAGCAACAGATACTTGCATCTGACAGGTAAACATATGGCCGTAGAGTGCAATACCTGGCTGTTGTCCCTAGGGAATACAGAAGGCTATCCACAGTGTATTTGGCATTTGCCTGCACAGTACAGTAGGCCACTGTGCCTGTGCAAAGTTAATGCATAGATATGCTCTCCCCTGTACTGATGGATAGTCACAGATGCACATACCTCTTCATCCATAATGATGTCAGCACACTCTACATATGTCAGGAGCAGGAATTATACCCAGTAATGTGAATAGTGTGCTCTGCTACTGCATCTCTAACAAGTGTCATAACATAGTTAGGTAGGGGTTTGAATCCTGCAAGTGCTCAGTGTGTGTGTGTGAATGTGTGTGGGGGAGTAGTGTGTGCAATTCCATGTGTATGAGAAATGTCCCTTTTGGCAACTAGTACTACACAACATATGCTGCATATTCCACTGTCTAAACACTGATGATGTCAGCACCCTATAAGTACAGCAGGAGAAAGCAATCCCCCCAGTAATGCAAGTAGCGCACTCTGCCAATGCGTCTCTCACAAGTGTCATAACATAGTTAGGTTGGGGTTTGAATCCTGCAAGTGCCCAGTGTGTGTGTGAATGTGTGTGGGGGAGTAGTGTGTGCAATTCCATGTGTATGAGAAATGTCCCTTTTGGCAACTAGTACTACACAACACATGCTGCATATTCCACTGTCTAAACACTGATGTCAGCACCCTATAAGTACAGCAGGAGAAAGCAATCCCCCCAGAAATGCAAATAGCATGCTCTGCTAATGCGTTTCTCACAAGTGTCATAACATAGTTAGGTAGGGTGTTTGAATCCTACAAATGCCATGTGTATTTTTGTCACACAGTTTGTCCATGTGTGTGAGGTGCGGTTCTCACTATTGCACGACATACATTATATTAGTAATGTCAATGCACACATGATGTATGTGTGTGTGCGCCACCTACACATATGTACCTGTGAACTGCAAGAGTTCCCATGTCCGAAGCCTGCCTCATGTGAATACATGAAATATGCATCAGACAACTGTATGACTGCGGTGTTCTGTGCAGGGGCTGCATGTGGTATGTGACTATACAGTGTGGGTTGTAGATGGTGTCATCCCACCAGCGAGGGATACATGATTGGTCTGGAGCATATAGTCCACATGTTGGTGATGAACAGGTGCAGCATGTCACCACTTGTGGGAGTGGTAACAGGTTGTTCCATAGCAATGCAGGGAATGAATGATAGGAACCCCTCAGATAGGGTCTTGCAGCTAGAATAATGCTCACACTGTATGTTAGGGTAATCACAGTACAACCATATAATGGTGTGTGTAGAGACAGTCATATTCCCAGTGTTGTCAGGAAGGCCAAGTGGGTTTCCTGGGCATGGGAGTGTGGTGTGTGCCAAGCTATGAACCTGGAGGCAGTCCAACCCACTGTGTGTTGCACATGGAGAGGCTCTGATGCTTTGTGCAGTACCACCAACCTGGGGGTGTGTGTATCTGAGGTGCCTTTGGATACATCCCTCCTGTTCTGGTTTGGTGCATGTGTAGGGGATGACAAGCATGGTATCAGGAATGACCTGGCACTGATGGTGTGCACCTGGGAGCCTTGTGCCAGGAGTCTGTTACTGCACGGATATTGCTGTACCCCATGCTAAGGACAGTTTCCACTGCATGCATCTTGAGGTTTACACTGCTGCTGTTGAGTAGCATTGCTATTAGTGTCCCATCCCGTGTGATACCTGTGTAGGTGGCTATGTAATGTCATCCTTGCATACAAAGGCACTGCGTGTGTAGCAACAGCCTCTGCCAATATACAACGGCCCATGGGTGACAGGTGCAAGCTGTCCCAAGCAAAGCAATGTGGCATGTCCAGCATGTAATCCCACACTGACAGGCATTGGATCCCCTTTGAATGTCACTGAAAGATACGTTAATTGCAGAAACTGATGATCCTGTCTACATATTGTGGCAGCATTCATGGTGAGGGTGAGATGCTACTCAAGGCCAGGGTCATACCAGCCTGTGCCACAAGCTCAGAGAGCCCTTCTATGTCCCCTAACATGTAATCCAGGGAGGTGAGTCAGAGGTCA
The DNA here is from genome assembly GCF_019279795.1 of Protopterus annectens. Taxonomy (NCBI): domain Eukaryota; kingdom Metazoa; phylum Chordata; order Ceratodontiformes; family Protopteridae; genus Protopterus; species Protopterus annectens. Next base: position 913,411,361 of record NC_056746.1, on the reverse strand, counting down.
TACACACTGGCACAGACAATGACTTCTACATGCCTTGGAGTGACCGGTATGCTTGTGTTATGTGGTGGATCATAGTGCCCGACGGGCAGCTCAGCGTGACCATCACCTTGTTCAGCCTGGGAGCAGTACGTGACGATAGAGGTACGTCATACAACTGTAGCAGGTGTGTTGTCTAGCCGTATGGCCTGTGACTGTTTGGCACACAGGCTTTGTGAGCTATGTGTTGCATGTGCTCTGCTCTGGCTTAACATTTGCTTGTGTGTCTGCTTTGCAGGTGTCAGCTGCTCAGGCAGGATGCTATTCTGAGAGCCCAATAATGTACCTGTGTGTTTCGGTGTTTGGATTGTGGTCATGGCAGGTCTATGGGAGACTGGTACTGTATTCACTGTAGTATCCCACTCCACCTGACAGGGAATGCCAGTGCTGTGTAAACAGAGATTAGCCCCCAGTTTGGCTATGTGGTTGCATCTCTCATGTGTTGTACGTGTATGGGAAGGGGAGAGGGTTGTCTGTGTACATGAGGCAGCTGTAACATTGCCACATGACTCACAGATTCACCAACTGGACCTGAGAGTAGATCGACAGGTGACCTTTCCCATACTAAGTAACGACACATAGGTCCAATGGGGAACAAGGTACTCAAGGTGACTATGTGAGGGTGTAGTGCTCCTGATTTGTTAGTGCTGGCATATATGAATGCTGTCTTGAGCAAATGTGAGGTAAGTCATATGCAATGTGTTACAGGCAAGCTACATGCAAACAGGACAAACAGTGACGTTCTGTCAAGTGACACATGGACATCAGTACAGTAAGCAACACAGATGTCACTAGGGATCCATAGAGGCACTGTATATCTGCACTGCAGGTGGAATCAGTGTTTCAGGAACATAACAGGCAAACATGCATACAAACAAAGCTACAGTCAGCAGGCCTGTATGTAGACTATGCTACAACAAACAAGGTGTACGACTTCCAGGAGGTAACAGTGCATATATGCAGGCACTATAAGCCAGTACCCAGACATTCCCAGGTCAGACGGGCTGGGTCCAGCCGCACCCCACACAAGTGTATAGACCACGTACCTTTGTAATGTTGAATAACTGGCCTGAATCCCAAGTGCTCATACCTGTAATAATACATGTCAAATAACAGACACTGAGCCCTCACTCAGCAGTTCCAGACTTAGTATGATGTATGCTACCTGCCCTGGCACCACAGTATCCTTGACATGTATGGACACTCTCCCTCCTGTCATAGTTAGTTCTGTGTTTTGGTGCTGTTATGCATGGTATGAGGTGTGACCTTGTAGTGCTAGTGTGCTCTTGTGAACCTTGAACCTGTTGTGTAGTACTGCACAGATATCAACATCCTGAAACATCTGCATTGCAGAGTCGTGTGTGGACAGCATGCAACTCGCAGTTGACATGGCCATCATTGAGTATCAATATGTACATTGTTGTATCCCCTGTGCTACCTATGTAGGTGGCCATCCCTTCACAGTCTCAACCACCAGTATGCAAAGATGTGCAGACAGAACACTGTGGTAATTACTATGGGTGTACAAAACAATACAATGACATTCATACTGTAACTGCATCAGGCATGCTGGTATATACCCACAATGCTATCATTACACTGTACTGTTGTCAACATCATACTATTACAATACGTCTATGTAGTCACCCTGTGCATCAGCACCATGTTAACCTGTTCCTGCACCGATTTTACAGATTGCAGAAGGTGGCACAGTTTCATCATATGCACAGGGTGTGTACCTGGTATGCCTGAGTCTGCCACTGATGCAACCAATTGACATGTCTGTGTGTATGTGTTGGTGAGGGACAGCAGTACAAGATGGGGCAATGTTGATGCAGTGTGTGTGTGTATGCGGTAGCCCTAGGTGTTATCACTTTGCATGTGTGTATGAATGCACACAGTCCCACCTCATGGCTGCCATATACAGGTGTTTGTGGACAGCCACAGACTGTACCTGCCAGATCATACAGATCACTGTCTGCGGCCACGGACACGGTACCTGTGCCTGGCAGGGGTGCTACGGACCGTATCAGGTACCAAGCCAGACTGGGTACTGCCATCAGAAGCAGGTGTTTGTTGACTGGAGACAGGTCCCTGTTGGGACTGTCCAGTGCCACGTGCACGTGGTATCCTGGGGTGGTCCGATGACAGCACAGATCCAGCATTGCTGGGGCTGCTGCTGGCACTATGTGAGCGGCCACGGCCCTGTTGTCGTCCGTGATAACTGCCAGCTGCTGCTGGCATACAGCCAAGTCGATGCCTCAACCGTCCACCATTGCCCTGGCTCATGGACATATAGTTGTGGAACAGATCTAATGTGTCCCCCCAACGTCTGTCAATGACCTCGGTGAAGTTGCGGATGGCAGCCACAACATCACTAATACTGTCACTCATGGCTGTGCGACATGCTCTCAGCTCCCTCAGACCCTGTCTGGTGTACCGTTCCATACGTGACTGTGCCTGCATTACAGCCCAAAACATAGCTGGGGTTGAAAGACCTCTGTGGGCACATCTGACAGGGGCGGTATGCCCATGGATGCTCCCACGAGAACCCATGGACGTCTGCCTGTGTGGTACTGTGTCAGGACCCTGGCCATGGCTGCAGTGTGGGGATGCATGTGCCACCAGTACCACATTACCCTGGTCAGTGCCCACTGTATCCTGTCCATCACCTAGGGACATTGGTGACAAAGGATGTATTCGACTGTGCGCATTGATGGGGTCGACAGCTGTGTAGTGTCAATTGGCTGACCAATGACGGACCCTGGCACACCTACCTGTGCCATTACACAGGTATCATCATTATCACTATCCACAGCAGCACAACACCGGAGCAGCACCAGAACCTGTGGGAGTAATACAGGAAACACAGTTTACAATGTGTACACAATGCCACCACTGATGCACACATGGGCACATGCACACACCTCAGTATATGAGATATCAACCCACAAACACACCTGCAATCAAACACATAGCACTACTGCTTCAGCCTATTATTACTATTAGTATACAGAGTATTGAAGGTAATGGTATTACACACTCACCAGCATGGATAAGCTGCCTTGCTGTTACACCAGAGGGACCTGCAGAAAAGAGACATATATCGTCAGTGGGCACAACTGTGCCATTGATACTGTGGGCATGATACAGTTCAGTAGTGCAACAGTTAGCTTCCACAGGTGTACTGCAGATATTGAGGATGTCACTAATGCACAATAATTACCAAGATTACAGCTACAAAATGAGGACACACCTCACACATGCATAACCTAACAGTGTACAGAATGGTCAACTATACACATGGCATGTTACCTGCACGCTCTGTGTCCTGCTGCTGTGTGGCTCCAGCCTCCATCATTACACATGTATGCTGTTGTTGCTGCTGCTGTGCTGGAGCCACAACACTCAGGAGTAGTCCCTCCAGTCTAGTGAGGGGGGGGATGTCTAGCCACCCCACCACCTGTGGCAAGCTGCTGCCTGTGGATATCCGACGCACACCGACGGACATTTCTAATTAAATCACTGCAGTGATGGCGTACCTGCTCATATGTTCGGTTATGTGTGCCTATGTCATTTACCCGACGGACCAGGTCTTGCCACAGTGCAGCCCTCTCCTGCTGGTTCTGGCTGGTGCGGGAAAAGAGTACAGCGAAATCTCACACCAAGCTCTGGTGCATCTCCTCCTCCTCTGCAGCGGAGTAGACAGGGTTCCGCTGGTGAACCATGGCCCTGAAAAGGAGAAGGAAAATATGTCAGCAATATCTGTCAGCAAACTATAGCACACATAATACACAATACTCGACTGCAGTGATATAACTTAAGCACCATATATAGCATCTGTATGTCTATTGGAGGATACACATGTACATGACCAGATATCAGTGCTCATCAGACAACTGTGCAACAGTACCTGGCACACTCCATATGACAGACTAGTATACTGCAGCAGTCAACACACTGTTTCAGGTACAATACACAACCTCACACTGGGGGTTTGTATCAAGGTACTGTATGGGGAACATTATCAGCCCATGCACTGCACACAATGCACATTACATATTTCACTGGTAATGCACACTACTCTTACTTGCCATAACCCTACCTACACCACAGTGACATACAGGGTAACACAGCACAACATATGGCAATGTAGTATGTGTTGATTGCAATACCTCACACACCTGTCTCTGGCCTCACACCAAGGACACACACTACCATGACAGACAGACAGTCATGGTGAGCAATCACACCAGTACACAACATGCACCCAGTCACTAGCACACTCATTCCACCTCACATATTCCGTTTGCAATGTGTTCATGGGTGTGCATTGTGTCCTAGGTAGGTAGTGTGCTTTTGGCCCTGGGCCTACAGCAGCATACTGTTATGCTACCCTGTCCCTTGTGACACGTGTTATGATTGTACCTGCTCCTTACAAACAGTTAATCAGGGTGACTCATATGGCATATTACCTATCTGCATAACATTCAGCAGGGGTATGTCTGACATCTCCTCATGGGGAGCCTTGCTTCTTAATTCTGTGTGGTCTACTACAGGGTATGTCATATCTGTGGGTAGGGTCCTGTACCTCCACCATGTGCTCTATACTGCAGTGACAAGGACGACGATGTTGGAGGTGTTACCATGGTTGTTAGACAACTCTCATGGGTGTGACCGAACTATGTATATCCAGCAGTGGTAACCTCTATGTAGGAAGTCTGTGTGCGCTCTGTGGTGTTTGAGTGCATTGACACAGTTACTTGCATATGTCCGTGTCCTTCTCCATATCTGTAGCTGTCATGGGAGGTACATACCGTGTAGGACATTGTGGAGTGTGGAGGGGTACAGTGACCTACATGTCCATAGCTGACACACCATGTCCGCTGATACATTCCATGTACAGGTATTACAGGACTAGTGTGCCACTGTGTATATCGATGTGGAGCCTATTGTACACTTGTTGACCCTGTTCCCCCCTGACACATGCAGTGGTGGGCAGGCATGTACATATGTGGTGGTTACGGGTGTCAGTGTTTTTGAATGGGGTATGGTACTCCAGTATCCACACTGGTGTTCACTCCATGCTTGTGACACCAGGCACCTGTTGCAAGACATCTGCACACATGTGCCTCACACAGTCTATATATGTGTATATATATATTGATATATTTATATCTGTATATGGATATATATCTGTTTGTATATAAAATATGTATACATATATAGATGTAGATATATACATATAGATGTGGGGAGAGAGAGAGAGTGAGAGAGACACAGGGTGTGAGTGTGAGGGGGTGGGACAGAGAGTGAGAGATAGTCATATACAGACATATCTGTTGTTAGTCAGACCTATCTGTATATGTATAAGTCTCTACAGATATCTATATATGTATGTGTGTATTACATATATCTGTACGTACATATTCTACCAATCTCGATGTCTGTGCAGTAAGTGAGAACCTGGTTCAAGGCTCCTGAGAGCACACCAGTGGTACCAGGCTATAACCCGTATCATGCGTTTTGGCCCCAGGACTCGGGACAAAACAAAAAGGGAGGGGGTGTGTCCATATTCATGGAGGACGCACACACTTCCAGGTTAGTGGCAACACATGAAGCATCACAGACCATCCAGGTGCAGATAACCGTAGGCAAACCTGCTATACAACTGGTAGCATGTTACAGACCACCCTCCCAATCTCGGGGACCACAGTCAGCCTTCCTGTAGACATTGGAGGATATGAATGTCCCACCACACACCATCATATTGGGATACTGCGACTACCCTAACATGCACTGGGTGCATTATTCTACCCCAAACACCCTTGCCCAAAGGTTCCCGGAATTCACTATGTCAAATGCAATGGAACAGCTAGTCACCTCTCCCACAACAGGAGATAATATACTAGACCTGATCATCACAAACATGGGGACAATGAGCTACACACTGGAAGTATACCCCTCACTAGTCACATCTGACCACAGACTAATCCCCCTGGATATACATATCCCACCTTCCCCACAACACAAAAGACTACAGTGGGAAACCTCTCACATGCTGACTTTACACTTCTTATAACGGAGTTGGTATCCTTAATGCCCACTGGGCCAATGTAAACCACTTCCCACAATGCAGACATCTTCACATATGCTTTCTACAGATATCTCCAAGAATGCATGGATCATGCAATCACAAATGAAACCATGACCCTCTCCACCAAGGGCAGGCATCCTGTCTGGTGGACCCCAGCATTGAACAAACTGTATAACAACAGAAAGTAGCTACTGCACGGCAGAGCATACTTCCATAGAGCTACGGCATCTCTGATCTGCAGTAGTAGAAAGATAAATTTTGTCATACAAACATGCAAGGCCAACAATGAGAGGGACATCACTATGGTCACTACAGATAACCACAAGGCCTTCCTCTGCTATGTTACACACTTGGGTGGGAACCCTCAGTTGTGTTCACAGTTAGTTCACAGTGACAAACGCTACACTGAACACACAGATAATGCCAACAGTCTGGCAGACAGGTTCAGTGCAGGTTTCTCCCCTACCTCACCCACACATTTGGAATTACTTATCCCAGCTGACTGTAACCTCCCTGTCATCTCAGATGTCCAGCTGGGAACCACCCTCAGTAGAGCTGTAAACACAGCATCAATGGGACCCAATGGTATTGCAGTTTGCATGCTACGTGAACTGCAAGAGGAGCTACACATGCACATTACATGCTATTCAGCCGTAGCCTTACTACAGCATATGTACCTGGACACTGGCATACAGCAACAGTAGTCCCACTCCACACAGGAGGCACCTCTACAGACCCTGGTAACTACCTGTTAGCCGGTTTGCAACCCATCATGTGACATATGGATTTACATTTCAGCTGGTCTGCAACACTATGGAAAGGATCATTATGGTACCCATACACAGAGACATTGGGGGCTTAGACACTTGATCCCACCCGGTTTGGCTTTGTAGAGGGCAGATCCTGCCTTATGAACCTGGTTGACCTTTTCAAATCAGTCAGTAGAGCCATTGATGAGGGCACAGCGGTCCATACAGCCTACCTGGACTTGCCTATGGCATTCGACACAATACCGCACTCTGGCATCATAGACATGATCAACAGCTGAAATGTAAATCCATATGTCACATGATGGGTTGCAAACCGGCTAACGGATAGAAACCCTACAGTCAAACTCACCGGTGCCATGTCAGACTCAGAGCCAGTCACATGTGGTGTCCCACAGGGCTCTGTCCTGGGACTGCTCATGTTCGGCATATCATTCTCAGATGTGGAAGCAGACATGGGAGGGTAGTGGCTGACAATGTTCAAAGATGACTGCATAGTAGGCGCCATAGGCGATACACCTGCTGACACATACATCCTACTGACAGGCCTCATGGACACCAACAACTGGTACCGGATTCATGGCCTTACACTGCATGCCACGTAATGTATACTCATACCCTTTTGGACGGACATGGTACCTACATATTATCACATAGACAATAACCCACTGAGTACAGACAAAGTAATCAGAGACCTGGTGACACTGTTCAATGCTGACCTCTCATTTGACACCCACATTGCCAAAGTGGTTAGATGGACTTCCTACCTTGCCCACCTTATCATGAAGGGATTCACATCCACATCAAAAGGGGTCATTGTACCCATATACTCCTCCCTTATCAGGCCCATGACTGTGTACTATGCCCCATTTGGTATGTACCTCACCTGGCACTTGCAACAGCTAGGGGGACCCCATAAGTACATCACCAGGAGGATCAAGGGTCTGCAACAACTGTCATATGCTGCCAGACTAACGTAACTCATGCTCTATCCCATAGCATACTGCCTACATAGGGGTGATCTGTGCCTGATGTAGTAGGCCATGTCCAATCTGGTATTGATGGACATGTTCCACCTCATACAATCCAAATCCATCAGAAGCACGACAGCTATGGATTGAAACCTCAGCACACATATGAATAGGAAATACTGTAGGGACAGATCCATCACTAAGAGGCTTCCCATACTGTGGAACAGGATCCCAGTTCATGTTAGGCAGAGACCCTCACTGACACACTTCATGTGCATTCTTGACAAGTGGATGGGAGATCATAGGTTTACAGCAGGGGTCTTCTCTGTGTCACTACTAGACAGAGGCACAGTAAACTAATGCTATTATGTAGGGGGGTCTTCACTGTGTCACTACTATACAGAGGTGCAAGTTTCTAAATCTATTCTATACACTGTCTGCAGATAGCCTAGTACTAAACTGTGACACTGTGAAACTATATATGTCTATGTATTTCTACATCCCTCTCTATCTATGTATACACATATGCATATTTTATATATATATATATATATATATATATACATATCTCGATATACATACGTATACACGTTACATATATATATATATATATATATATATATATATATATATACTCCTTTTTAGTACCACATATGTATACACACAGTAACGTACTGCTGAACATCCATTACTGTACAACCTACTTGTACATTGCACTACAACCTACATTGCTATGTGCACATAGCTACCGTCACATACATATGTATGTGGAGCCTTCAGTGACAGTTTCAGTATGTCCCCAGCCCTATGCACATCTTCCTATACATAGATACAGACCAATAACACATCTGGAGGGTTCACAGTATGTAGAGTATTATAGTAGTACTTTACATTACCTGTGTTTGTTGCAGCTGTTTGTGTAGGCTTGCAGTTGCTTGGCCTGCTGTCAGCCTCTGCTTTGTTGTTTCAGGTTCTTTTTTTTTCTCTCTCTCCCCCTCTACCTCCAGCGGGTGCAATAACAGTATTGCATGTGTGGACTGGGAGTACAGGATGTTTTTGTAGGTATCTGCACATGTCCATGTGATGGCCTCAGCACCAATTGTTAGCCAGCATTTACTAATTGCATGCAGCCTGTTGTGTAGTGATTGCAGTTCTCACTGTGATTACAGGACTGTGCTATAAAAAGGTCCGTTAGGTAGGCATAGCCCTTTCAGATTATCAGGGTGGGGACCATCCTGGTTTGCTGTGGACACTGTTCTGTGAGTGTAAGGATTGGTATGTCTCTCATATTTCAGGCTGTGTTGTAGACACTGCAATGCATGTTGTTCTGTAAGCTGAGTATTCCTTCCTCCAATGTCCTGTTCTCCATGTGTATGTAAACTGACACCTACGACTAGTAATACTGTGCATATGGGTGTGTATGCTTTCCTGTGGGGATTGTGGTGTAACTGGTATATAGCAGTGGCTCTTGCAATCTGTTGCTATGGCTTCAATATTTGGCCTTTACATTCACTCGTATGCCTGCTAGGTGTCTTTCCTGTAATGTGTTGCTATGGCTTTCCTATTTTCCATTTACATTCACAGCTTGTAATGCTTGCTAAATCTGTTTGGCCAGCAATTCCCTATGTGTTTGTTGTGGTATGGTGTTACTGCATGCAGTGTGGTCTGGCCATGGTGTGGGCCTTAACACTTACAGGGGTATTTGATCATGCTGCTGAGCAGGCCTCAGATACTCTCCGGTGCATCTTTTATCAGCCTCATGGAATGGTACATAGCAGTGGGTTACTCCAATGACATTCTGATACTCTGCAGTTGTGACTGTGGGTTATTTCAAGCATATGTATTAGTACACCATTTGTGCCATGCAGGTGGTGCATACCTTCAGTCAGTCATAGTTACCATTGCATGTGTAGTTACACCTTTCTGCCTACTGTTAGTACATTTGACAGGGTGTCAGTGGCACACAGTTGACATGTTTTCACATCAGGGACATCCCTGTAACTCAGTCACAGTTGCTATGTCTGATCTCTTAACTATTCAACTATGGCAGTGTTTATCCTGCTCTGAGTATGTGTGTGGCTTGCCATATGCTACTGTGATGACATTACCTAGTAGCTACCAACTAGCATGACTGTTTCTCAGCACACAGTACTATTTTACAAATCCACTAGATTTGACAGTAAATATACATGACATGCTTTGTGTACTAGACTTGCTATATTCCCTTTACATTAATTCCTACTATTTTATGATATATTTCTTTCAGCACAATGTTATTGTATAGCAGTCATGGCTTAGTGGTATGTCATGCAAACTGTTTCCAAGGTCCTGGGTTCGAGACTGAGGGAGGTATTTTATTTTTCTGCCGAGAAAACTACAGGCCTTATAATTCAGAGTGACTTAGGCACTTTTAAGCAGTTGTAAGTGGGTTAGCGCTTGTTTGCGCAGAGGTCACGCATGCACACTGCTGCTTAGCTTCACGCACACCAGCTTACTACTGCTTAAAAGTGCATACTGTCGCGCACACCTGCACTATTTTCTTTTAAAGAAAAGAAAATGGGGAGATAGGAAAGTGGTGAAAAAGGGGGCACAAAGAGGGTAGGACAGTAGGAAAACAAGCTTGGGTTTTGCAGGATGGATGTAGGAAAGGCCCATAGCTGCCCATTTATTCGTCAGCAACAACTGTGCATATGTTTGTAATTTGGTGTGAAATTTGAAACCTTCCACCCCTGAGAGAGGTATGAGGACAACAATAATATTTGTTGTACAGCCAATTGTAATTGTCAGTTTACATGTCCAGCAGACGTGTGCAAAATCGGCAGCTATGTATGGGGCGTAATTTTTTTGTGGGTACAGAGTGCCCTTTTTTTTTTTTTTTTTCAGGTGAGAGTGGTATGTCAGGTACAGGAAGTCGGTATAGCTGGGTAGGCAGGGGAGGTTAACAGACAAGACAAACGGGACACATACAGGGATGGTGTATGACACGTGGGGGAGTTACACAATTGACGGGGACGGATGTTTGGATATCTCGAGCCCATGAGCCCACAGATGGCAACAGTGGAACTGAGATCCCCACCCATGGGCAGTTGCCACTGTGCCTTCACTGCCCAGGACGGGGCTGTGTAGGCCGGGCAGCAGGCACGCCCATGAGTTGTGCCACCCGTGCCTCAAGCTGGCGTAGGGGCCCAAGCACAGCGTGCCGGATCTCCCTACGCACCACAGTCCGGACACTATGGAGGGTGAGTGGATGTTCTCCTCCGGCCACACTTGCGGAGAGGGGACGAGCCCCATCCCCTGCAGCACTTCCACCCGCAGGTGGCATAGGGCCACCAGAGGAGGTTCCGGCCTGGGCACTACTGCCAGGTGCACTCGCCAGCAGGTGGGAGAGGTGGGTATGCTGGAACCCGCCTTCCCTGTCGTCCTATGTTTTGCATTATGTTATGACAGTTTGGGTTAGTAACGTACAATACCATTCACAATTAGTTGTAACAGCATGCATTAGTATTCCCATTAACCAAACACCCATAAATTCAAGCCACTGAACAGCAAGCATAACACATGCATAATTTGAACAGCAATACACAATCCAACAACATTCAGGGTTGATTGATGGCAACAGGCCATCAGGTTTGGATGTATGAACAGGGCACATGCATCAACGTACATGCAAATATGTATGAACCAAGAGGACAAATGTCCAGGGGTGTTAATTGTGAATGCACATACCCATTTCACGTGGAATGGATTATTTGTGGTTATAGGGTAGGGTGAAGAAATATTTCATTAACAACTTCAAATACCTATACATATGCTGTACATTTCTACTAGCTGCAGATATATACACACTACAGGTCTGACTACAGTTTCCTATGTGATAACTAATTCAGGTTGATGATAGGAATGTTACTGCTACATCAATATACATTTCATATTTATTCATACACATTCATATCTGGCTCTGTTCAGCTACATCATCCTGCTACATTTGCTTTATATGGCTATAGACAACTGTGGATGTTTGGTATTTCAGGCAACCATACTATCTGCATATTGCAAACTGACAGCAACATATCCAGATTTTGGGACACACATTCCAGCTTCAGTACTTTTTTCAACACATGTTGCTGTTTGGTTCTGCCTGTCACATTCATTTCATTCTGTACTGACTGCAGTATACTTTATTCAGGAGTTATTACTACTTTATTGGTGGATTCATACCTCTTTCTCACACTCTCTCACTTGTTTTATTTTTACAATTCAGGATGGTACTTAATTCTAGGCTTTATTGACATGTTTTACTTTTAGTTATAACAATCCTTTCCAACAGTCTCACTTATGTCATGTTTCAGAATTTCAACAGGGATATATTTCACACGTGTTTTACTCAGCTTCTGCAGCTGTACTTTTCAGCCTGCTGCAGGTTATGTACTATTATATTACAGGTGGGGCATCTTTATTTCAGACTTGTTTCATTTTTATGTTTGGATTACAGGCTGCATCACACTTTTGTAATCAAGCAATACTTGCAAACTCTCTTACACTGTTACTTGCACATTTTATTAATAAGTGACTACACTGCACTCTTTTGCTAACTGTCATACTTATATATTTTTTTACAGTTACAGGGAGAGAATTACTGACCTGCCTGGTAGCACAACCGCACCAGCCTATCGGCATAGGCTCGACGGTTCATGGAACGGACACCTGCAGCTGTAATATAAATGAAGTAATATTGGAATACACATCTACATAATATCAGCTAGGTTAATTTCTTACATAAATAATTACATGTAACTTACTCAGTAGTGGGGCATTGGGCATTTGCCAGGCCTCCTGGATCCAACGGTTCAGTTGGTCCTGCTTCCGTCTCTTCAAGTCCGCATGTTGGTGACGGACCTGTTCACCAGTCCTTGGTATTCCTGTGGCACTGGTGTGATCATGTGCCAACTGGTCCCACGCCTCAGCCCTATATGCTCCCCACAGGACCTGGCCCTGCATGAGTTGGGCCTCATGATCATGGACGAGTAGCCAAACCGTATATTTGGACTCCTCAATGCCCAACCTCTGTGCTCGGAAGCAACTACCCTCTCCTACACCTGACATCCTGGCTGCAAGTTGGTTCCACAATCGGTTATGCTGTGAATTCCCGCCTATGGGGCTTATATATGCCGTTTTTCCCACACTTATCTGTGATTGGCCATTTTGGAATTGTATCAGCTTCAAGTACAACTGTTATGGCTTAGTGGTTCAGTACTTTAACTATGGTGCATGGTATCCTGGGTTCGAACCTGGCCATTGCTTTTTATATTTTATGACTGTCTACACAGGCTAGGAGGTGGGTCTGTGTAAAGGCAGTTTTGATACAGCTTGCTCAACGTTGCCCGTCGGTTAGCTTGTTGGTGCGGTGCGCAGCTCCGCGCAAATGGATCACGCTGGTTTACGCGTTGTTTGGCTGTCAGCATGCATATTACGCTCAGCTCAGCTACAGGCACACAATTTCAGCGTGTTAAAATGCTGCTCAACCCCGGGCACTCATTTTACACCTATTAAACCACTGCTCACCAACGGGCACTCATTTTACACCTGTTAAAACGCTGCTCACCTACGGGCGCTCATTTTAAACCTGCTAAAACACTGCTCACCTAAAAGCAGATATCCTCAACTTGTTCGACTGTAGCTCAGCTATAGGCACATCTGACGTTTTTTTTTTATCTCACATTTCTTCAAAATGCATGGCCCATTTCATTACATTTTACATAAAATATAATTTTATATGTACATATATGTCAGGGACTTGTTTCGTGCTTATTTCACTAAAAATAAAAATTGATGTTGTGGGGGCTCGAACCATGACTGCCTCCTCTTCAGCCGACGTCTCTACCGCTATGCTATTGCTTCTTGGCTTACTTTGCATATTTAGTTCTTATATGCTTTTCCACTGACTGCTAACTGTGGCTAAGTGATGGGCACGCCCGCACAAACGAGCGCAAACATCTTTACAACTTATAAAAAAATATATAAGATGTTAATTTCTACATTTTATGTTCATAGTCTGTGGGGGCATGTGTTGTGTTTATTCACATTTACACGGACTCTGTCATGGGGGTTTACTTTCGGGACTTTTACTCTTCTGGGGCGTGTCCGTTTGCAGGGCTCGCCCTACGGACATGCCCCCTATGGTCTTACACGGACCGTGTTAGCCTTAGGTGTGATTCAGCATGCCCTCATGCATATGCATGGCATGCTGACGTCACACCGTTTAACTGCAGCCTCCGTGTAAGCCTTGTAACTCTTACATGGAAGCTTCGTGCCGTTTATCTTTTCTCATGCACTTTTGTGTAGCTCTACTGTCACTCTCCCTCCCTTCCAGTAAAGTAGATGTATTTAGGTAAGGGCAAGAGACAGTAGGTTAGTTCCCCCTTTGATTCTTATGTTCTTTGCTGAAAGGACACATGGAAAAGGAAAAATCAGAGGTAAGGCAGACTGCTGACACTGAAGTCATGAGATAGTGCCAGTATCAGCAGTCTGAGTGGGTAGCCAGCACAGGTATGAGACAGTTCAGATGCCCTCGAGTGTCAGTGAATCCCTATGCCTGTCCTGGGTTCATTAGTGGAGTGGTGGTCCTGACCCTACTTTTTCTTTTTACATGTGCCGTTTCTGTAGCCCCTTGTTAGTTTCCATTCATGCAGTAGTTTGGTTAGGGCAAGAATGTTTGTTTACAGTGATTTGTGTCTACTGCCATTCTGATACTATGTGCATCAGTTGTTGTTTCCCTGGTTGGTAGGTATGTACCTCTGCATCATTGTAAATAATGAACCTTATCAAAAGAATTATAACACTGTGAGTAGGAGTCAGAATTCAAACTGCCAAACAAGGTAATGCATATCATACACATACATATGTAGTAATCCAGTACATCTCAGCCATCACCAGTAACCTATTTGCATTTCTTCCCTGTGCATGTGCTGCTTCCTTGTGACAGTGACATGGCTTCAATAGCAGGGGAACGACAAGTGAGACTGTGGGTGTATGGACATTCCTACATTCACTGGTCTGCCATCCATGCCTCCAGAAGTGACAAATACTGCAACTTCAGCTTCCCCGCATCTAGGGTGAAGGTACACTTGATTGCAAGAGGTGTGCATTGGGGTGGACTCCTGCAGTTGTTGCAAGAGAAGTCTTCCATCTACCCTGAGTCTGACATTCTTGTGTTACACATTGGAGGGAGTGATATCATCGCTCATCCATTTGGAGAGTTGAGATTTCAAATCAAGGAGATTTTTTAATGTATGCCATTGTGGTGGCCACGTTTGTGGTCAGACATAATTCCTCGCCAGAACTGGAGAACTGCAAACATCTAATAGGCAGCACACAAGCCAAGACAGAATGGGTTCAAGCATGGCTTGATGCACAGGATCGGTGGATCAACAATCAGCCATAAAGTACAGTTTTGTACCTACCATAAATATAGATGTTTGAGTGTACACCCTGCTGCAGTCATCACACTTGGGTTATCCTGTCGTCAGTCAGCCAGAATTCAAAAGTCTTGGTCTGGCGTCGGTTGTTGTCGCTTCTTCCCTGACGTCAGTGCGCCAGGGGTACATATAATGCATCCAACGCCATTTTCTTCAGTTTTTCTTGCCCCAGATGTCAGGTGCCCCCAAAAAGGTGGTCAGTAATTAGTACCAAATTAAGTAATTTTTGCACAAACACAAAATCCCTCCAGCTATAAGCAAATACATCAGGAAGGTATTGTAGAGATTTAGCCAGTTAGATCAGAGGGGATGGAGGGAGGGTAACCTGGACTGCAGCAGGGTGTACACTCGAACATCTACATTTATGGTAGGTACAAAACTGTACTATGTTCATCATGTTACCCTGCTACAGTCATCACACTTGGGTAGAATCCCAAAGCTATAGATGGGTGGAGGAGTTATAGAGGGTTAGAGGAGGCTAGAAGACCCTGCAGAACTGCAGTGGCGAAGCCAGCCCTAGTCTTAGAGTAAAGTGGTAAGTGATAGTGTTTGGTAAAGGTGTGTACTGAACTCCAAGTTGCAGCTTCCAAAATCTCCTTGGTTGGTACCCACCTGAGGAAGGCTGTAGATGTAGCTGTTGCCCTGATAGAGTGGGACCTAATGGTAGCAGGAACTGGTTTTCCATAAAGGGTATAGCAAAAACGAATGCAATGTCCTATCCATTTGGAAATGGTTTGTTCTGATATAGCCTTCCCTTGTGAAGCTGTAGCATAGGATACAAAGAGCTGGTCAGATTTTCTGAAAGCCTTAGTTTTATCCAAGTAGTAGCGAAGTTGCCTGTGAATGCCCAAGGAATGCAGGAGTCTTTCTCCTTTGTTCTGTGGGTTTGGGAAGAAGGTGGGTAAGTGAATGGTTTGATTTAAAGACGCACTGGAAACCACCTTAGGCATGAAGGAAGGATTAGTTCATAGAGAAACTCTGTCTTGATGGAAAATGAGGAAAGGTTCCACTGCCATTAGTGCCTGCAGCTCTGAGACTCGTCTAGCTGAAGTTATTGCTAGCAGCAGGGCAGTCTTCCATGATAGGAACTGTAGATCTGCAGAGAAAGCTGGTTCAAAGGGAGGTAGCGTAAGTTTTTCCAGAAAAAAATTGAGGTCCCATGTTGGTGTAGGTGCTCTCCTCGGGGGGTCTAATGTTTTTTGCCCCTCTGAGGAACTGCCTTAGAAGTGGATGCGAAAATAAGAGTGGTTCCATGTTGTAGTGGGCTGAAATAGCTGATGCATGGATTTTAATGGATGAGAAAAAGTCCTTTGTGCAACATCTCACTTAAATACTGTAGAATCTGAGGCAGGTGAGGCTGAAGTGTGTTTTGGCCTTTAGTTTGGTTCCAAGCACAAAACCTTTTCCATTTGTCCGCATAGGCCTTCCTGGTGCTGGGCCTCCTAGCTTCCAGAATAACATCCATAACTGCCTGGGAAAGAGGAGCTAGCTGGATGTTTAGGTGATTTTCCATGCAGCCAGATTTAAGGTTTTTAGCTGGCTGTGAAGAATCTGATTGTTTTGCTGTGTGAGCAAATGGGCAGTTTGTGGTAAAATCCAAGGTGGATCCTGGGCCATATTCCTCAATAGTGGGTACCAGTGCTGGCGTGGCCAGTCTGGGGCTATGAGTATCAGTCGTGGTCTCTCCTTTCTGACTTTCAGAAGCACCTTTGTGAGGAGAGGCAATGGAGGGAAGGCATATACTGTCAGGTTTTTCCAGCTGAATGAGAATGCGTCCACTTTCCAAGCTTGATGAAGTGTCCTTGTACAAAATTTTGTTAGTGGACAGTTTTGAGGACTGCAAACAGGTCTATGTCTGGAAGGCCCCATTTTTGAGTTATCATTGCAAATACTTGTGGATCCAGTTTCCACTAGTGGGGATCCATGATGTTTCTGATGAGGTCGTCTGCCAATGTGTTCTTTTGTCCTGGCAGGAATTGAGCTTGTAAGTGAACTTGGTAAGCCAGAGCTGTGTTCCACAAGATCATTGCTTGCCTGCATAGAGGGTAGGAGTGTGTACCCCCTTGTTTGTTTATGTACCACATTACTGTGGTGTTGTCCATCCTTATTGTAAGTCGTCCTGGATGCAATAGACTCTTGAAGGCTGTCAGAGCATTCTGTACAGCTAGCATCTTTTTGATTGATGTGCAGATTCCTTTGATCTGCAGTCCATACACCTTGAACGCACTGTCCTGCCATGTGTGCCCCCCAGGCGTAGTCCGATGCATCTGTTGTCATAGTTTGCCTGGCTGGGGGCAAGGTGAAAGGATGACCCTTGTTGAGGTGACATGCCACTGACCGCCATAGAAACTTCTGTTGTAGGCAGGGAATGAGAGATATCAGTGTGTCCAAGCTGTGGCTCTGTTGAGACCATACGCTTTTTAGGTACCACTGTAATTTCCTCATATGCAGCTTTGCAAATGGTATTAGTAGTATGCAAGATGCCATGAAGCCCAAGGCCTGCAGAATTTTTCTTGCAGGTAGTTGGGTCTTTGTTGCCATTGTTTTGAAATATTGAGTCAGTTGTAGTTGTTTGTCTGGCGTCAGATAAGCCTTTTGGGCCATTGTATTCAAGCTGGCACCCAGGAATGTCATTTTGTGAGGGTACTAGTTTTGATTTCCTTTCATTTACTGTGTACCCCAGGCAACTTAGATGTTTTACAAAAGCCAGATGTAAGAGGATGTCCTTGCTTTCTGCTTGGATGAGGCAGTCGTCCAGGTACGGGTATATTTGAATTTCTCTGTCTGCAGTATGCAATTACTGGTGCCAGGCATTTTGTGAAGACCCTGGGCGCAGTAGATAAGCCAAAAGGCAGTGCAGAGAATTGGTAATGAGTTGAACCTGCAATGAAACGGAGGTATCGTCTGCAACTTTGTCTGATAGGGACATGCAGGTATGCCTCCTTGAGGTCCAACATTACTAGTCATGCTTTCTTGCCCAACATGGGAGGAAGCTGCTGTAGTGTTAGCATCTTGAATTTGGGTACTTGTAAGAAGGTGTTTAGAATTGAAAGGTCCAGAATTGGTCTCCAGGCATGGTCCTTTCTGGGAACTAGAAAGAGTCTTGAGTAAAATCCTTGGCCTTGCCCTCGAGTAGGTACCAGTTGAATGGCTCTCATGTCCATGAGAGCTGTAATTTGTCTTTGTGCCTCTGCCTATTGATTTTGTGGCAGGTTTGGCATTCCTCTTTTCATTGGCAAGGTGTGAAGATGGAATCTGTATCTTCGTGAAATTATGTCTAGGACCCATTTGTCCTTTGTGACAATGTGCCAGTTGTCTGAAAAAAGTGCGAGTTTTCCTCCCAAGGGGGCTGCCAAGAGGGTGTTGCTTGGCCAGATGAGGTGCAAGTCATTGAGTTTGCCTTCTGGTAGTTTAGGACCTGTCTTCTCCTCCCTTCTGTGCTGCAGTGTCCCATTGTCGAGGTTTGTACTGGGCTTGTGGTTGTCCTCTGCCTCCTGGACGTCTGTATTTACCCGTCTGTGGCCTGTCAGTAGCTGGAAAGGACCAATTTTTTGTTGGCCAATTTCTGCTGAAGCGAGGGGGCTGTACCTATAGGAAATCTTTGACTGTCTGCATAGATTTTGCCTTATCCTCCATTTTCTTTAAGACGACTTCTGCTTTAACTCCAAAAAGAACATCCTGCTGTAAGGCAGCATCTAGAAGCTTTGCTTTAACATGATCAGGCAGAGTTTGTTCCTTTAACCAAGCATGCCTACGTATCACAGACCCAGTGACAGCTGCTCTGCAGGAAGCCTCCAAAGAATCAAACCCACATTGTAAAGTATGTTTGCCCACCTGTTCAGTTGCATGCAACAGATCCTGCATTTCTTTCATTTCAGACTGTTGAGGGAGTGTGCTCATTTTTTGTTTTAACTGAGACATTAGAAATTGCTGATATTTTAGCATGTGAAACTGGCAATTTAGTGCCCTCATAGCTAGAGTGGCTGAGGTGTAAACCTTTTTCCCCCACCTGTCTAGTGCTCTGGAGTCCCTTTCAGAGGGTACATGATTTTTTGCCATAGAAGCCTTAGCCTCTTTGGAACCCTGGGAGATAGTCTCTGGATCAGCAACAGGACTTTTGTAAACATATTTGTGGGAATCAGGCACTCTATAGTATCTGTCAGGCTTGGCCAGAGCAGGAGGCAGAGAGTCTAGCTTCAAACTGGATTCTAAGTAAACATCATCCACAATGTCTAAAACTGGGGGGATGGCAAGTGGTCTGTGCTGGGGGAGTAAAAAACTCTCGGAGCCTTTTCTTTGAGTCAGAGTAATCCTGACCTTCCCAGTGAAAATGTTCCCTCATAGTGTGTAAAGTTTCCCCAAAGGAGTAGTCTTCAGGGGGAGTAGCTGAGGGAATGGAATCCTCAGCATCAGAATTTTCATAAGGGGAGGAGGAGTAATCTTGGTCCTCAGAGGAGCCTGAGGAAACACTTGTTCAGAGGATGCATAATCTTCCTCTTGTCTAGGCCTTTTGTCGGGAGGGGGTTGGGAACCCCTGATTAAAGAGATCAAATCTTCAGCCATTTTGAGCATCTGTTTCTTAGGCATGGGGCCTTGAAGAGGGGACTGAAGTGCAGTCTTTTTAGGTTTAATAGGAGTCTTCATCTTAGGATACGTTTTTTATGGTGAGCGTCGTCGGTCTGAAGACGCCTTCAGAAACCGACGGTGTTTCTGCAGCACTGACATCTTTTTCAGCAGTGTCATTGGTAGGGGCTAAACAAAATGGCTGCGTCGGCCTGGTACTTTCCGCCAAAAGTTCTGAAGCGGTCTCGGGTTCCAGATCTGCGGTAGTCAGGGGCTGCAGAGCCTCACTGAAGACCGGTGAACCGGAGACCGGACGAGCCGAGGCCTCGGAGTCAGGCTTGGGTCTAGGCTGCCTGTCCTTATCCTTGCGTTTTTTGTGCACGCTGGTAGTCAGTTGCTCCGACAGCATAGTGTAGTTAAATTTTCTGCCGTAGTGTTGTGCGAAATCAAAGCGTCTTTTTATAGTACGCTTATTAAACCTAGCACAAAAATGGCAACTAGTGACGTCGTGGTCTGGGCCTAGGCAAGGTATGCAGTAAGAATGAAAATCCTTATGAGGTATTTGCTTCCCACAAGAAATACAATTGTTAACTTTTTCTGACATCGGTCTGAGGCAAGAAAAGTTTCCCCAATGGGGTACTTAGCTTTATTGAAGACTTCGGATCTGAAATTCGACTTCGAAAATTTCAGGAGTCGGCCGACCGGCACTTGTGAACTGCTTCAGGCACCGCGCGGCAAGAAAGACTGAAGAAAATGGCGTCAGATGCATTGTATGTACCTCTGGTGCACTGACGTCAGGGAAGAAGCGACAGCAACAGACACCGGACCAAGACTTTGGAATTCTGGCCGACTGTGGGACCGCCTGACGACAGGATAACCCAAGTGTGATGACTGCAGCAGGGTAACACGATGAACATCAGCATGACTGCAGATAATATTCACCTAAATGAAGATTGGACTGCCCTGTTCTTGACGGATCTCCATACTAGTGTGATGTCAGCAATGCAGGATATACTGGCGACATGCACCTAGTGACAAAGGATGGAAAACAGCCATGACCAAGTAGGACCACTATGGTAAAGAAAACTCTATTAAATTTTATGAAAACCTCATTCATTACTTACAACACGGTAAAAGCACTATAATTGTATACTGTACTGATACTTACAGATATGTCCAGATATTACATGCCTGGACTCAGGTTATGAAAATGATAATTTTCATATTTTGGTGAATAAGTCTGCTAGAGAACTACTCAGCATGCTGAGTAAAACCTCATAATATAGCAAAAGAAATGTATATGTATGCTGTACACGTACAGATATCACAGTTTATGACTTGGGTACTAAAATTGATTATATTTTGTCATATTTTGGTAAACTCATTTTGAAGACAGTATTACTACTTACAAGATGGTAAAAGAACCGCATCTGTATGTTGTACACATCACAATTTGCTTATGACTTGGATAAGAAAATTTTGATTTTTTTCATATTTTGTTAAGTAAATTTGCTAGGGGACATGACAACATGCTAAGACTGACCTCATTCTGTAGACAGTATTAGTACTTACAAAACTGTAAAAGAGCTGCATCTGTATGCTTTACACATGGACAGATATCAGTTTATGACTCAGGTTATGAGAATTATATTTTTTCATATTTTGCCGAATAACTGTGGTAGGGAACATGTCAACATGCTGAATAAGACCTACTTTTTGAAGACAGTATTAGTACTTACAAGATGGTAAAAGAACTCTTGTGTGCTGTACACATGTACAGATATCATGGTTTATGACTAAGGTTATGATCATATTTTTCCATATTTTGGTAAATAAATTTGCTAGGGAACATATCAACATGCGAAGTAAGACCTCATTTTGAAAACAGTATTAGTATGTGCAATATGGTAAAACAACTGTATCTGTATGCTGTATACACGTACAGATATCACAATTTATTTATGACAAATATATATTACATTTTTCATATTTCGATAAATAACTCTGCTAGGAAAAATGGCAAGGTGATGAGTGAGGTATCCTTTTGAAGGTATCAAAATTTGCAACTTCATGTAATAATATGAACTGAGTATCATACATAGATATCCTAGTTTGTTTGCTTGTAGGATTATGCACATTAATATATTTGCCATATTTCTGTGAGTGTGTGTGCAAGGAATTAAAGCAAGGTTAAGGGTGAAATGTAATATTCACAGAACCAACAAACATCAATTTCTGCAAAAATGTAATACTCATCTATGACAAGGCCAGAAATCAAATACTCTGCCTATTTGTCTCGTATGGAAATTAGGATACTTCTCATTATTATGTTCATATCTTTGCAAGGGAACAGGGTGATGACACATATGATGTATCATTTTGAAGCAGGGACGTCAGGAGGCATACGCACTGTACTGATTTCAGTACAACTTATTTAGAAGGGGGGTAGCTTTTTAAATTATTTTTTCGCACTTTACTGCACGATGACGTCAGCTCATCAGGGCAGCCAGTCGGAATGGAGCTATGGAGCTCACCGCGCATGTATTTCCGGCCGTTTCAAATGAGTTTTCAAGTGGGAGGATGTTAGATTTGGATGTACACGAGCTCGAAGCGGGAGGATTCAAGCATTATGGACTTTATTTAGAAGGGTCTTGCAACCGAGAGCCATTTCAAATGTGTTTTCAAGCGGGAGGATGTTGGATGTACACGAGCTCGAAGCGGGAGGATTCAAGCTTTATTTAGAAGGGTCTTGCAACTGAGAGGGTTGGTGAGTAATATGAAGTGTGTGTGTGTGTGTGAAAATGCCCCAGGTGGGATGTACTGGTGATTACTCATGGTGGTGTGGTAGGGAATACCTCAGGCTTGAACCCTGTACCTTGTATGCAGGTGTTAAAGACCTGAATTCCCTACCCACCACCATTTGTAAAAAAATTGCAGATTTTTGCCTCATATTTGATCTGATCAATATCTGTATCGTATCTGTGGTTTTTAAATATTGCAATGCTTGAAATTTGATGGTGCAGTGGCAGCAACGTAGCATTGATGTCTCACAGCTGTAGGTTCTTGGGTTTGGTTCTTGGCTGGGGTGCCTTCTTTGTGGGGGGGGGCTGTATCTTCTCCCTGTGTTTGTGTGGGTTTGCTTTTGTGTCCTCCCATGTTACAAAGACATGTCTGCATTATTTTTCCTGGGCCTCTGCTGAGAATTGTTTTTTTTTTTGTTCCAAGTCAGACTGTCCTGATTAACAAATTGACAGGCATTTAAATTTCAGACTTCAGGTTTCTGAATGTTTACTTCCTTACATATTTGATGGTGCAGTGGCAGTATTGTTGCCTCACAGCTATAGGTTTTCTGGTTTGATTCTTGGCTGGGGTGCCTTCTGTGTGGAGTCTGCATCTTATCCCTATGTTTGTGACATAGTAAAACAACTTTTTATTCTAGCAATAAATATATACTAACACAACCTTTTTATAGCAATTTTTTAAGTTTATGACTATTTGAAATTTGTCCTTATTTTTGGGACTGTAATACCCTGTTATTGGCTTTGTCCAGGTTTTTGTGCTAAGGTTGACAGCTATGGCAAGAACTGAGTTCACTGAATATGTTTGAGGGCTGTATTCCCTCATTACTGGGTTTGTCCAGGTGTTTTGTGCTAAGAAGTTGACAGCTATGGTGAGAACTGAATTCATTAAATGATAGCCATTTAAGTTTCAGTCTTCCTCTCTTTCACAAAGCAGGTGATTTGGCATAGTGGTATGTTGTTCTGACTATTTTGCACAGTGACCTTGGCAGTAAAATGTATGATGGTAACACAGCATTTTATTCTAGCAGCTTTCCAAGATTATACAAGCAATGTTTAATGTGTTCCTGTTTTTTGCCCTTTTGACCCACCCCAATAAATTTGGCTTTTTCCAGACTTCTTGTGCTGTGAAGTTGAGATGTAGTCGAGTATTGCGTAGATTTTACAAGGAACTGAGAGCTGCAGGGGAAGAGAAGTTTAGTGCTGATTATGCTAAGTCGGCTCACACATTGCTAGTAGCACAAAATGTGTACTTGCTTTTAATGCAGAAGGTTGTTGGTTCTACTCCCATAAGGGGTGAATGCTGCTGTACTGAAAGTTAAGACACTAACTATGAGCCTGTTATCAGTTTGCCATCCATTTCCTATTGCATGTAATTTAGGTAATTTATTCCTCAGGGGCATCAGACACTTTATTTTTCGGTGAAGTCATGAAATATAAAGGTGATTGCTAGCAGCAACCTCTTCATTAGTTAGATTTATTTAACATGGAATTATTTAGATGACTTTTTTTACTACTTCAGAGATTGTGCATATTATTTACTGATAATGGTGGACTGTAAAAGTTTGACTAGACTTTTATGATGGAAATGTTCTGAATTGGGCAGTTTTGTTTCATTGTTTACTGGAAAAATGTTCAAAGCAATAGGAAGGTGTATCAAAGAGCACATGTATGTTTCATATGCAAGGGGCCTATGATTTAAAAGCAGCCCAGAATTAATTTTTATCTGCCACGGGTTTTAATGTTGCTTCAATGAATGTTAGTTTCAAGGGCAGAGAAGTTTTAATGCCAAGTTTGTTTAGTAGATGTCTTAGTGTTTGTGCTGTAAAATGCAAAATAAAACTTTTAAATGAAGTTCAAATCATCATAGAAGTAAATCAGTATGCACATTAGTGTTTATGGTAAATGGAGTAAAATAGCAAAGTAATGGATCATTGGAATGGCTGCAGGGGGAGGCTCCATTCGACCATGGTTTTGTGAGGGGGAAGGGCAGCAAACGTAGACAGCCCCAGCTGAACTATACCTCCCAACTGTCCAGATTTTCAAAGAATGAATAGATTTTTTGCTTCTTATTTTTGGTTTGTTCCTCAATTTGTGGTTTTCTGGCAAATGATTTAGGAATTAAGTCACTAAATAATGACACACTAGTTTCAGACTTTATAACCTTCAGAAAAATGCATGCTAAAATAAGACCTGTTCTATCAACTGTCCCAGTTTATACAAGAACAATTTTTAATACTGTTTATATGTTCCCTCAATATATTTGGCCTTGTCCAGATTTATTGCATTAACAGGTTGAGAGGTACATGCAAATAAATTGCTTTATAGAATTAGGCATAGCCAAACCTCAACTGTCCCTGATTTTGGCTCAAAATGTTGCTCTTCCCCTAATGATCCCTCCACAAAATAGCAATTTTGGAAGAAAACATAGAGGGTTTACTTTACTTTTATAAATAACTGTAATGATCAGAGTTATACATTACTTTTATTTCAGAAATGCATGTAGATTCTCTAATTTTGTCAGCTGCTCTAAGTTAACTGTGCTCATACTAAAATAGTGTCCCTCCTTTGACAGGTTCCCAGCTGTATTGTCTGGCAATTTTATATTTTTGCATCACATTTTTGGTCCGTTTTTCATAAAATTGCAGTTTTCTGGCAAATTAGTGGCAAATTGTTAAAGACTGAAGTTAGAAAATAATGCAGACATTTCAGTTTCAGATTTCATACCTTTCAGAAAATTCGTACTGATGCAAGACCTACTACTATTCTATTATCTTTCTAAGTTTATAAGAGCAATATTTAAAAAAAATGTCCTTATTTTTGGGCCTTTGCCTCAGTTTTATTTATGAGTTTGTTGCTGTAAGAGGTTGAGAGGTGTTTGTGTGTGTGTGTGTGTGTGCGTGTGGTAGGTAGCATACCTCTCAACTGTCCACATTTTGCAGAATGTCCAGATTTTTGCCCCATATTTTTTGTCTGTTCCTCAAATTTTGTGATTTTCTAGAAAATCATTGAAGGCTGAAGTTGCTAAATAATGACAGACATTTGAGCTCCAGACTTC
The DNA here is from genome assembly GCF_019279795.1 of Protopterus annectens. Lineage (NCBI taxonomy): Eukaryota > Metazoa > Chordata > Ceratodontiformes > Protopteridae > Protopterus > Protopterus annectens. The sequence continues at coordinate 913,385,596 of NC_056746.1, read as the reverse complement.
ATGTCCTTTAGAAAAATTCATACTAGCACAAATCCTGTTATTCTAGCAACTTTCTAAGTTCACGAGAACATTATTTAATATCTGTCCCTGTTTATTTTAGGCTTTGTCCATATTTCTTGCACTAAGAGGTAGGTAGGGGTGGGTGTGTGTGTGAATGAAACATCCTAGTTAGTGGTAGCAGGTTGTTAGTAATTTACTCAAGCTCAAAACCTGTACCTTAGTTACAGAAAACAAAAGCATAAAGTCTCTACCCCAACTACCATGCTGCATTTTTCAAAGAACTGACATTTCAGGTTAATTTTCAATTCAAGGAACCGAGTTTGAGTGAATTTATATTAAATTACTGAAGAGACATTACAGCGAATGCCTCTTCATCGACACTAAAAGAGCGAACCGTGAATTACGAGAATGGCTGTAGCTTGGCTGGGGAGGGGGGGTAGCAGTTTGAGAGCTGTCAGTACAAATTTGAAAATCCTAGCTACACCCCTGTTTTGAAGCTGACATTCAGCCATACAACTTGTACAATGATATGTAGTCTGTTACAGGTGATGAGATATATTTTAATTACCAGATTATGAGAAATATAACAATCATATTTCTGAGAATATCTCAGTAAAGCAGCATCACACAATAATGGTTAAGGTATCATTTTAAAGCTGACATTCACACAAATTCCTTACAAATTGCATGGGTCTACATGGTACATTCACCAATATATTGTGATTTGTTTTACAACAAAGGTAAAAAAATATGCATAACATTAGTATTCCTTGGCAAATATTTAATAATGACTTAGATACACACTGTCAATACTTACATTGGAAAGATCAGTGCCTATTCAACAACTTTCATATTTACATTTTTAGTCTAGCTCTTATGGTTAGAGAGTTATGAACAAGAACTTATGTACTCACCATAATGTTCAATGTATGTAGTCCATCTCGTCTCACATTCTTACCCATGGGTTCGGAGCCAAACTTCGGCTTCGACTCGGCCATACTCTAGCTTGAAGTCTTTCACTTGGCTGGGCTAAGACGTATCCCATGCTGCACTGCTCCCTTTCCCCAGATCTTGTTTGCTGCAAGCTCACTCACTCACCTTCCATACACAACACATAGAGAAGGAAAATCAGCCCAATAATAAAAGGAGTACTGAAACCAGAACTAACCTCTAGGCCCTCCAGGAGGGGGAAGGCGGGGGGGGGGTAAGCAAGAATGTGAGGCGAGAAAGACTACATACATCGAACGTTATGGCGAGTGCATAACTTCTTGATGTTATGTAGTCCAATCTCACCTACATTCTTACCCATGGGACAGAGTCCCCAGCACCTGAACCCTGGGAGGCTTAGTGGAAAATACTCCTGAGCACTGTGAAACCAAAGGAAGATCTGCCTCTGGATATCAAATCCACGTTGTAGTGAGTAATAAAGGTGTGAGGAGATGCCCATGTAGCCGCAGCACAAATATCATCCATAGACATCCTGGCCTGAAATACTGTAGAGGTAGACATCGATAGGGTAGAATGAGCCCTCACTCTAAATGGTAACGCCTTACCACCCGAGGCATAAATGAAGGAAATACAACTAGAGATCAATCTAGACAAGGTCACTTTGGAAACAGGAGACCTAATCCTATTGTCTGAAAATGAGACAAACAGCTGATCCGATTTTCTAAGATCCTTCATTCTATGCAAATAAAAACGGAACTGTCTATGAACATCCAGCTGGTGAAATTTAATTCTGCCTTATTAGAAAACTCTGGAAAAAATAGAGGCAGTTCAATGAATTGGTTGAGATTAATAACCAAAGCCACCTTCAGCATAAAAGAAGGGTTTGGTCAGAGGGAAACCCTGTCCTTCTGAAATATCAAGTAAGATGGCCTGATTGACAAAGCTTGGAGCTCAGAGACATGTCTAGCTGAAGTGATGGCTACCAAAAAGATAGTCTTCCAAGTCAAATATTTCAATTCACAAGTAGCTGCAGGCTCAAAGGGGAACAACGTGAGACATTGTAGCACAAAATGTAGGCCCCAAGGCATGACCGGGTTCAAAGAATGGAGGGTGAAGCAGCATAGTGCCCTTCAAGAATGCCTTACAAAGTCTATGTGCCATTAGGCTGGGTTCATTAGTGACGTGAAAAGTGGACATAGCCAACTGGACTTTAATGGTTGCGGCTGCTGATCCCCAATTGAAAAGCATGGAGAGGAATTCCAGAACTGAAGAAATTGGAGCTGTATAAGGATCAATTTGTCTTGCATGAGCCCAGATGGAAAATCTTTTCCATTTACTAGAATAAATCCTTCTGGTCGAAGGCTTATGGGAAGACAGAATATGAACCACTTCCGGAGAAAAATGATGAAGCCTGACTAGTGATGGAACAGGAGTAGTCAAGCTGTCAACTGGAGGGTCTGAAGAGAGGGATGGAACTGCCCTGACATGAGTCAGTAGATCTGGCTGTGGGTCCAGAATCCAGGGGTCGTCCATGAGATTGGGATGGAGAAAGGGGAACCAAATTTGACAAGGCCAGTGTAGAGCAATCAGAATCATTCTGCTTCCCAAGGATTGCACTTTCTGAATAACCTTTGTCAGCAAAGGAACAGGTGGGAAGGCATAAACTAGAGTGTCCCTGGGTGACTCCCCCATGAGGGGGGATAAGGGTGAAGTAGCTGCTGCACTTGGTATTGAGGGGACTGGCAAATAGGTCGCAGCAAGGCTGACCCCATTTGCAGAAAATCTGCTCCACAACCTGACTGTTCAGGGACACTCGTGAGGCATCAGAATAGCTCTGCTCAACCTGTCGGCAATCACGTTGGGCTTCCTCGGAATGTGCGTTGCTACAAGAACACATTGGGAAGACACTGCCCATGGCCACACTCGCATGGCCTCTCTGCAAAGGGGGTACGACTTGGTTCCTCCCAGTTTGTTCAGATACCATATCACAGACATTGTCTGAGAGGATCACAATTGTCCCGAGGGGAAGAAAGCTCTGAAACGCTTGCAACGCTAGTAGCGCTGCTCTCATCTCCAAGATATTGATATGCAAATGTATCTCATATTCCTGCCACGTGCCTTGGACTGTCCTGCCGAGATAATGCTCCCTCCACCCAATCTGGGAGGCATCTGTGGTCACTGTGGCAACAGAAGGGGGTGGGACGAAGGGCTTTCCCACACTGAGGTTGCTGGTGTGAAGCCATCAGCGTAGATCTTGCTTGCACTTGTCTGTGATCATTATAAGATGAGAAAGCAGAAGGTGTAGAGACCACTGGGCAAAGAGCAGCCACTGAAGGAGCTCATGTGTAGCCTTGCAAGAGGAACCAGCATAATTGTTGCAGCCATCATCCCTAACAATTTGAGAACCATTTTTGCCTTTACTTTTTGAAGAGGGAGCAATGCGTACACCTGTTGTTGCAAACCCCGAATCCTTTCTTGTGGTAAAAACGCCCTCATGAGCACGGTGTCTAACTCAGTGCCTATAAAGGTGACATGCTGTGAGGGCAACAAGGCAGACTTTTCCCAGTTTAGAGTGATACCCAATTATTGACAGCTTGATAGTGGCATCTCTGGTCTGTAGTAGCAGATGGCTGGTGGTGGCAGAAAGGAGCCAGTCGTCCAGGTACGGAAACACTTGGAATCCCTGACGTCTCAAGTGAGCTGTCACCACTGCCATACATTTGGTGAACACCCTGGGGGCTGTAAAAAGAAAAACAGAGCCAAACAGGTAAAACAAGATAGGTGGACCTTAGAGTGAACCAAACAGTCTAAGTATCAACAAGCCAACACAGTGTTAAATCCACGCCAATGCAAGAACTCTCCAACTTGTTTGAAAGGTTTATTGAAGCGCTTTTCGTTTGCCTTCCTAGGCAAACTTCTTCAAAAAATAATGGTCTAACATTGCACTTGCTTTAAATGTCATGACATCACCCATAAATTATTCAATTGCAACTAATTAGATTAATTGCAATAAAGAATATAAAAGGGAAATAACTTGTAACTTGCCAATACAAATACATTTAAAAACATGTGAGTATTTCTGTCAACCTAGTAAACATGAGTGTGCCAAAAAAAATTATTGTATGCACACTATTTTAAAAAAATTAGGCATCCAAGTACAAAGTAGATGTAAACTTTAAAATTAATTTTAATTTAACTTTAAAAAGACTACAAATGTGTCATAAGTATTTAGTACTACCCACATTTAAAATGGTACAAAAAATTATACTTGAGTGTCTTATACCAACTCAGAAACATCAAATACTATTTTCAACACATATAAAATGTAAAATTGGTGTCTGATATAAATATATGACACAAGGCAGACCCAGTAATGGTTTTAAGCAAGGAAATAAAACAGTGCTAAATGATGACTAAGTGAATGAATATACGCATAGTATATATAGTGTTAATCTCATCCCATTTACGTGTGTTAAATTAGCACCATATTCATCTCCTTAAACTCAACATACGAAGAACACAAGAAATAGAACAGGATTCATTTCAAGATAAAATATGTTCTGTGGGCCGTTATTGGCTGGATCGTTTGTTGGAATAAAGAAGTGTTTTTAATACATCTGGCTGGTTCGTTGGTCTATTCCACCTTGGATTGTTTTTTTACAAACAAATTACTATGCACATCATTTACAAGCCTGGCACTGTCGACAAGTATAAGTGCTTGTCCACTGAGAAATAGGTATGTGGGTAGCATATAAACCTGGTTCCTTACATAACATTCTTTACATTGCTGTTCCTTCTAAATGCAAACACGGGTTGAGGTCCTACGATATTTGCAATCTTAGTATCAGAGTTCAACATGTTCCAATTCCGTTTAATAATCTCACATATGCCACCCACATCACTGCTGTTCGAGGAGTGTTTATATTCCCCTATTTTCCATCTTATTTGAAACTCTCCCTTTTTTCATTCCAACACCAGTTTCAGACTCTCTTGGAGGAGTATTTACTCAGACTTACTATCAGCTATTGTTCTATTGAGATCATTCTGTCTATAACCTCTTTTCCTCAAATTATTTTCCAGGGTAGTAACTTTCTTGTGAAAATTAATTTTACAATACAAAGATGTGATATTGTGTGTACTTTACCTGTTACAATATTCTTGAATGTATGCCTGGGATACATACTATCGAAGGGTAATTTCGCCAGCAAGGTTTATTTATACGTTTCTATGGTGCCATTCACGCTTTTCTTAATACGAACATCCAAATAATCTCAATATCAGAACAAGTGTAAACCTCCGAAAATAAAATCAGTAGTAGATTCCAAATAGTTCACATACAATAGCAATTCATCCTTAGTGCCCTTCTACAGAAAAAGCACATCTACAAATCTGGTGTAATGGCCTAGTTGCATCTCCCACTGATGGTGTACTAAATACAATCAAGTCTTTCCAGTAAGCAAGAACAAGCTTTGCATACGAGTTGGCACAAGGTGTGCCCATGGCAATACCTTGTTTCTGTTGGTAATACTTGCCTTGACATAAAAAATGTATTCTAATACCATTCTCAACAATTTACAAATTCGCTGGTTCATATCACAATCTAAACAGTACAGTTTTGTACCTACCATAAATGTAGATGTTCGAAGATCCACATTGCTGCAGTCATAACCTGTGGGTAGTCCGCTGTCCTCGGTCGGCCCGAATACCAAAGTATTAGGCTGGCGTCGGTCATGGGCGCTCAGATCTGACATCAGTGCGTCCTGGTATTAAAGCGCATGACCGACGTCATATCCTCAGTCTTTTCTTGCCCCAGATGTCAGAAGGCCCTAAAAAGAAAGGCCACAGCCTAAAATAGAAAAAAACCTATAAAACCCATGTACAAACAACATCTACAACCCAAACCAAACAACCACTCCAAACTACAGAGGGGAAGGAGGGAGGGTAAATTGGACTGCAGCAATGTGGATCTTCGAACATCTACATTTATGGTAGGTACAAAACTGTTCTATGTTCTTCATCTCACATTGCTGCAGTCATAACCTGTGGGTAGAATCCCAAAGCAAAAGTAAAGGGAGGTTGGCAAAATCATAAAGCATTGGGAGCTTCCAATAAGCCCTGCAAGACTGCAGTGGCAAATCCAGCCCTAGATTTGGAATAAAGAGGGAGATGGTAATGTTTAGAAAAAGTGTGCACTGAACTCCCAAGTAGCTGCTTCCAAAATATCTTTGGTAGCTACCCCCCCTCAAAAAAGCAGTAGAATTGGCAGTAGCCCTAGTGGAATGAGGTCTGATTCCAGCCGGAATCTCCTTACCATGATGAGAATAACAAAAAGCAATACAATGGCCAATCCACTTAGAAATAGTTTGTTTAGAAACAGGTTTCCCCTGAGAGCTCAAAGCAAAAGAAACAAATAACTGTTGAGACTGTCTGAAACTTTTAGTCCTGCTCAAATAATAACGCAACTGCCTGTGAATATCCAAAGTGTGCAAAATTTTCTCCCCTTTATTTTGGGGATCAGCATAAAAAGTAGGCAAATGAATAGATTGGTTCAAGGCCACATTTGAAACCACTTTAGGCATAAAAGTAGGGTTAGTACGTAGAGATACCCTATCCTTATGAAAAATCAGGAAGGGCTCAACTGCCATGAGAGCCTGCAATTCAGATACCCTTCTAGCAGACTTAATGGCCAACAAAAAAGCAGTCTTCCAAGACAAAAACTTTAACTCAGACGCAGCTGCAGGTTCAAAAGGAGGTAAAGTAAGTTTTTCCAACACAAAATTGAGATCCCAGGAAGGAGTAGGAGCTCTACGTGGGGGTCTTATGTTCTTTGCCCCTCTAAGGAATTGTTTAAACAAAGGATGAGAGAATAAAGGTGGGTCACAGTCATAGTGAGCAGAAATGGCTGCAGCATGAACTTTGACAGAGGAGAAAGACAAACTTTTGTCTAATAATTCTGTAAGATATTGAAGAGAAACACTCAAATTAGGCCTGGAAACATCAAAGCTCTTTGCTGTGCTCCAAATAAAAAATCTCCTAAACTTTCCGTGTACTAGGCCTTCTGGCCTCCAAAATAACATTCAAAACTTGTTGAGGAAGCTTCGACCCTCCAGGTTCTAGAACAGAATATGCCAGGCTGTTAGATGCAGGGACTGAATCCTGACATTGATGAAATGATTGCCCGCCTGAGACAAAAGGTGTGGAATTGAGGGCAAAGGCCAAGGAGGCTCCCGTACTAAACTCCTCAGCAGAGGGTACCAGTGCTGTCGAGGCCAATCTGGAGCTATTAGAATCATGGAGGGCTTGTCTTGTCTGACCTTCAAGAGCACCTTGGGAAGGAGAGGCAGAGGAGGAAAGGCATAGACGTGAAGATTGGTCCAACTGAATGATAGAGCATCCACTTTCCTAGCTGTGGGATGAAACATCTTCGTGCAAAACTTTGGCAACTGGAAATTTAGTGGAGAAGTGAACAGATCTATGTCCGGAGTCCCCCATATCACTGTCAACTGTCGAAATACATGAGGATCCAACTTCCACTCATGGGGATCCACCATCTGTCTGCTCAAAACATCTGCTAAGGAGTTCTGTGCTCCTGGCAGAAACCTTGCCTGAAGAGTTAGGTGCAAACTGAGAGCAGTCTCCCACAGAATCATAGCTTGTCTGCAAAGAGGGTACGAATGGGTTCCCCCTTGCTTGTTGATGTACCACATGACAGTTGTGTTGTCTGTTTGAATCAACACTTGTCCCGGGTGAAGTAAATCCTTGAAAGCCATCAATGCAAACTGGACTGCTAACATTTCCTTCAAGTTGATATGTAAATGTTGAAGTCTGGCAGGCCACGTGTCTTGAACCCACTTTCCATTGAGGTGTGCTCCCCAAGCCTTGTCCGAGGCATCTGTCGTTAAGATCTGACTCGCCTCTGGTCGGGTCACAGAGAGTCCCTTGTTTAGGTGACATTCCTGAGCCCACCACAAAAATTCCTTTTGAATGCAAGGTATTATTTGAATGACAGTGTCCAGATTGTGGCAGTGTTGTGTCCATACATTTTTGAGATACCATTGTAACTTCCTCATATGCAGTTTGGCATTGGGAAGCACTAGAATACAAGATGCCATGAACCCCAAGGCTTGAAGGACTGTCCTTGCAGTCAGCCTGGACCGTAGAGACAATTGCTGGAAGTAAAGTGTCAGGTTCCTTTGCTTGTCCGGGGTCAAAAAAGCCATCTGGGAAGCTGTATTCAGTCTCACACCCAGAAAGCACATTTCCTGAGAGGGTACTAGACTGGACTTTGTTTCGTTCACAGAATACCCTAGGCACCTTAACACTGCCATAACATACTGTAGATGGTGAAGAAGCTTGTTTTCGTCCTGAGCAAGAATCAGGCAATCGTCCAAATAAGGATAAATTTGTATTCCTCTTAACCTTAAGAAGGCTATCACCGGAGCTAGAACCTTTGTGAACACCCTGGGTGCAGTAGATAAGCCAAAGGGCAATGCAGAGAACTGATAATGTAAAGTCCCAGCCCGAAAACGCAGGAATCTCCTGCAACTGGGTCTGATAGGAACATGAAGATAAGCCTCTGAGATCCAGAGTTACCATCCAGTGATCTTTGCCCAACAGAGGCAGAAGTTGGTGCAACGTCAACATTTTGAATTTTGGAATGTCCAGGTATGTGTTGAGGATAGATAAATCCAAAATTGGTCTCCAAGTGTTTCCTTTCTTTGGTACAAGAAACAGGCGAGAATAAAATCCTAGGCCCACTTCTGACATAGGGACCTGCTGTATAGCCCCCATTTGAAGAAGTAAAGAAATCTGTTTGTGAGCCTCTACCCTTTGTTGAGGAGGAACGTCTGGCATGCCTTTGAAAGGAGGCAATGTGTGGAAATAAAACTTGTAGCCTCGGTTTATAATGTCCAATACCCATTTGTCCTGGGTGACTAAAAGCCAGTTTTGCTTGAAAAGTGCTAACTTTCCTCCCAAAGGAGCTGCCAGACAGGAGAGATCTGGCAGCTGAAGATGCAGGTCATTGGGCCTGTTTACGAAAGGACTGGCCCCTGCCCTCACTAGTAGATTGTGCAGGGGAACTCCACGTTCTAGGCCTGAAAGAACCCTGAGCTCTGCCCCTACCACGTCTAGATCTGCCCCTAGACTGTAAATCAGAAGAAGGGTAAGCCCATCCCTTAGTAGGCCAATTTCTACTAAACTTAGGGGGCTGCACCTGCAAAAAATCTTTAACAGTCTGCATAGACTTAGCCTTGTCTTCCATTTTCTTTAAGACAGACTCCACAGGAGGACCAAACAAAACTTCAGACTGTAAAGGAGCATCCAAAATTCTAGCTTTAACATGCTCTGACAAATTCTGATCCTTAAGCCAGGCGTGCCTGCGAATAACTGATCCAGTGGCAGCCACCCTGGAAGAAGCCTGTAAAGCATCGAAACCACACTGCAAAGAATGCTTACCCACCTGATCAGAGGCATGAACCAACTCCTGTAATTCCTTACACTCTATGCCCTCTGCCAAAGCATCTACCTTAGATTTTAATTGAGTAAGGAGAAAATTCTGGTACTTTAACATATGAAACTGGCAATTCAAAGCCCTCATTGCTAGAGTGGAAGAGGTGTACACTTTTTTACCCCACCTATCCAAAGCTCTAGAATCTTTATCCATAGGAACTGGATTCTTTACAACAGAAGCCCTGACACCCTTAGGTCCCTGACTAATAGTTTCTGGGTCAGCCCTTGGGCTCTTATACAGATATTTATGAGCCTCAGGCACTCTAATACCTATCTGGTTTAACTGGCGCAGGAGGCAAAGAGTCTGGATTAAGGGAAGCCTCAGAGAAAACATCCTGAACAACATCCAAAACAGGAGGTATAGCTAAGGGCCGATGTTGTGGTAAAAACAAAAATTCCCTAAGCCTCTTTCGGGAATCCGAGAAATCCTGACCTTCCCATTTAAAATGCTCCCTCATAGAATGCAAGGTTTCTGAGAAAGAAAAATCCTCTGGAGGAGAAGCAGAAGGACTGGAATCCTCTGCATCTGAATCTGAATAAGGAGGAAAATCCTGAGTGTCTTCAGCCGAAGACTCTGAGTAATCTGAAGCCTGTTCCAAACTTTCCACCTCTGGCTCCACCCTAGGCCTCTTATCTGGAGGGGGCATAGAACCCCTAATTAAGGAAATTAAATCTTCTGCCATTTTAAGCATGTGTTTTTTAGGCACAGAGCCTGCAGAACTAGGACTGACACCTGAGGAAGGCAAACCAGGCCTGCCCTTAGAAGGTACCTTAGAGACTGAAGGAGAAGGCCTAACCACCTTAGGCAAAGAAGGAAGTACAGCAACCTGAGAGGCCCCCTCAGCCTGACCTGACTCCTGAGAGGCCACATCTTGCAAAATTAACGTCTCCCCCTGAGACTCAGCTGAAACCTCGGCTGGAGCTACAGATTCTAGCGTAGTTTCTAAAGAACCGGCGTCCGGAACGGACGACTCATCCTGCTTGGACCTTAATGATTTTTCCTTGCGCTTCTTAGCAGAAGCGGGCGTCGGAGGATCCGACGGCATATTGTAATTACACCGCTTACCAAAGACAAGCCTAGCGCAATCTAACCTACGTTTAATGGTGCGCTTATTAAACCTAGCACAAAAGCGACACCCGACTACGTCGTGCTCAGGCCCCAAACAAGGAATACAGAGAGAGTGGTAATCCCTATGCGGTATCTGTTTCCCACAAGAAATACAATTATTCACTTTCGGACATCCGGAATTAACTGAGGCAAGAAAAAACAAAAATATTCCCCAACGGGGTACTTAGCCCAACTTGGTTTCGGTCTGAAACTCGAAATACGAAAATTTCAGAACGCTGAACGGCACTTGCAAACACTGCTTCTGCTTCGGACCATGCGGCAAAAAAGACTGAGGATATGACGTCGGTCATGCGCTTTAATACCAGGACGCACTGACGTCAGATCTGAGCGCCCATGACCGACGCCAGCCTAATACTTTGGTATTCGGGCCGACCGAGGACAGCGGACTACCCACAGGTTATGACTGCAGCAATGTGAGATGAAAAACATCTGCTTTTTCTGATAAAACTCTTTCAATGGCCGTAAGTCCATAATCATTACTTGACAATAAACCAGTTATTTACATCTAGAGTTACAAATAATTATGTTCCTGTTCCATATGCAAATTGTCATATAAAGATACTAGAAATTGTGATGCGTCTTAATATCCTGGGATAAAATTGTACTATAGGTTTTAATGCACATTCCACCCAAATGGATATATGTTCTGTAATTCAACCCCTACCCGAGACCAATGGTCTGAGGGGTGAATTTTGGGCATCTTTGTGATTTTTGGGAGGGCCTTAAAGATGGGTACTGTAGAATGTTCAATCAAAAAACTTCAGAGTGGTTTCATCCAAGAAACCTGATTTTCCCATATTAACTAAAGAAACTTTAACGTTATAACGTTGCTGAGCATAACAGGGAGATAAGATGGAACGCGTTAACATCTTGAATCAAAGAAGTAATTTTATCACAATAAAACTGATTGCTCATGACCACGACTGCCCCTCCCTTGTTAGTGGGTTTTACAATTTGTTCATCCTGACAAAGTCTAATGCTGTTCTCTATTGCCTAGTTAAATTCACATATCTGTCCATCCCTATTACATAAATATTCACCTATCTCTCGTTCACATACTGTTAAAAAAGTAGTCAATGTTGGATGCATAACCGGTACAAATGTACTCAGTTGTCTTAAAACATGAACAGACATTCATTGTTATTAAATATTTCAACATTGCATTTCTAATAAAACACATATCAATGATTACTTCACTGCATTCAGAACCCATACTAGGGATATATGTGAGGCCTTTATTCAAAATAAAATCTTGTTCAGCAGAAAGTGAAAAGTAGAGTTTTGTACCTACCATAAATGTTCGTGTTACACTGCTGCAGTCATTACACTTGGGTTATCCTGCCATCAGGCGGTCCCGCAGTTGGCCAGAGTTCCAAAGTCTTGGTCCGGCATTGGTTGCTGTCGCTTCTTCCCTGACGTCAGTGTGCCAGGGGGTATAAAAGATGCAGCAGATGCCATTTTCTTCAGTCTTTCTTGCCGCACGGTGCCCGAAGCAAAAGCAGTTCGCAAGTGCCGGTCGGCAGACTCCTGAGATTTTCGAAGTCGAATTTCAGATCCAGAGTCTTCAATAAAGCTAAGTACCCCGCTGGGGAAACTTTTTTTCTTGCCTCAGACCGATGTCAGAAAAAGTTAATTGTATTTCTTGTGGGAAGCAAATACCTCATAAGGACTTCCATTCTTACTGTATTCCATGCCTAGGCCCTGATCATGATGTCACTAGTCGTCGGTTTTGTGCTAGATTTAACAAACGCACCATAAAACGATTTGATTTTGCTTTGCATTACTTTGGCCGAAGGTTCAATTATACAATGCCGTCGGAACAGACTACCGCAATTCATAAAAAACGCAAAGACAAGGATAAAGACAGGCATCCGAGGTCCAAAACCGATGAAGCCTCTTCTAGGCCAGTCGCCGGTTCTGAGTGAGGCGCTTTTGCAACCCCTGACACCCGCTACCTCAGAGCCACAGGCCACCTCCCACTCTCACGTGGAGATAACTAGGCCTCTGGAAACTGAAGGTATTGAGCCTATGGAAACTAATCACTCAGATGGGTCCGGAGCTGCTGAGCAGGCAGGCTTCTGAGGGAGTTTTCAGACCTTCGCAACTTACCATTAAAGCAACAGCCAAGACAAAAACACCATTAAAGACAAAGAAGGAAGTACAGCATTCTCCTGGACAGTCCTCCATGCCTAAGAAACAGATGCTCAAAATGGCCGAAGACCTCATTACTCTAATCAGAGGTTCCCATCCCCCTCCTGAGAAAAGGCCTAGGCAGGATACAGACTGATTCCTCTGATCAGGTTTCCATTTCCTCAGATTCCTCTTCAGACCAGGGATACTCTCTACCCCCCCCCCCCAATGAGGACTCTGATGCTGAAGAATGTATCCCTTCAGCCTCTCCTCCTGAGGATTACTCTTTTGGGGAAACTTTACATACCATGAGGGAGCATTTCCATTGGGAAATTCAGGATTATTCAGAATCCAAGAAAAGGCTCAGAGATTTCCTTTTATTGCCTCAGCACAGGCCCCTTGCTATTCCACCTATGTCAGATATTGTGGATGATGTGTTCTCTGAATCCAGCTTATCTCTTGATTCTTTGCCCCCTGCACCAGCCAAGCCAGATAGGTATTATAGAGTCCCTAACTCTCACAAGTTTCTTTATAAAAAACATTCTGCTGACCCAGAAACAATTTCCCAGGGTCCCAAAGGGTTCCCTCTGATAGAGATTCTAGAGCATTGGATAGATGGGGGAAGAAAGTTTACACATCTGCAACTTTAGCAGTAAGGGCTTTAAATTGCCAGTTTCACATGCTTAAGTACCAACAATATTTAATGGCTCAGTTAAAACAGAAAATGCTTACAAGCTCAAAAGCTCCTGACTATAAAGAAATGCAGGATTTATTGCATGCAGTTGAACAGGTGGGAAAACATACTCTGCAATGTGGTTTTGATTCTTTAGAGGCCTCATGTATAGCCACAGTTACAGGTTCTGTGATTTGAAGACATGCTTGGTTAAAAAAAAAAAAAAAGTTTACCTGATCATGTTAAGGCAAAATTATTGGATGCTCCTTTACAGCATGATTATCTTGTTTGGTGTTAAGGCAGAAGAGGTGTTAAAGAAAATGGAGGATAAAGCTAAATCTATGGAAACAGTCAAAGATTTCTTACAGGTACAGCCACCTCGATTTAGCAGAAATTGGCATACAAAGAATTGGTCCTTTCCAGTGTCAGACAGGCCACAGAGAGGCAGATACAGACGCCCAAGAGGCAGATCTCAGCCCCAAGGCTCTTACAGATGACAGTGGGGTACTTCAACCCCAAAAGGAGGTGAAGGCAAGTCACAACCTTACAGGAAACAGTCCCAATGACTCCCCCCTTCGTATGCCAAGCACTTCTCTTTCGGCAGCTCCCTTAGGGGGGAAACAGCACTTTTTTCTCAAAATTGGCAATCACCCACGACAAATGGGTTCTGAATATCGTGTCTCAAGGTTACAGGTTCCACTTTCACACTTTACCAAAGCTAAAAGGAATGCCAAACCTGCCACAAAAATCAATGGGCAGAGGCTCAAAAACAAATTACAGCCCTCATGGACATGAGAACTATTCAAAAAGTACCGCAGCAGCATATGAAATACTTGAAATGTTATATACACTGTCATTTTCAAAAGTCATTCGACATCCATCATCTCTTTTGCTCTCTGTTCATGGAGATATGGATTGTTTTTCACTGGAACAGGAAGCATTGGAAAAGTTAAGCTATAACCTCCAGATGGAAGTTTGGGATGTACTCCCAAAGTTGCAAAATCATTAGTGCCAGCAGTCCCTATCGAGCCGGATGACAATCCAAGATGACATGTTCTTGATATCTTCATTAGAAGACGAAACTACGTTCTTAGTTGACCTTTGAATGGTAACCAAGGAAACTGTGTTATAAGTTCAGATTATACAGGCACCCTATCATCAAGAATTTGAGCAGACATGCCACTACGCTCCTTTTCTTGCTGCTGATTAGGTGCTGGCTCTCTGCTGTCTGCTCATTTTTACATTCACAGGGCCAAGTGAAAATACGACCTACTGAAAACTCAGGATAGTCACGTATTAACTTGTTTTTATCTGTTGCAGTTTAGTATCCTATGCAACTGCGGCACAAAAGACGTTCAAACGTTTACCAGTATAATGTTCATCTTTAAATTTATTATCATTCTCATTCTGCAAAATCTCAACTTTAGCCATCAATTCTTCTTCTGGTGAGTAGTCAATGAGCAATCGCATATAAGACATGCTGGTTGTAAATTAATCTCTTGCCAGTGTGCAAGCAGCTCAGGAAAGGTTTATCCCTGGGTCAGCATGCGCAACACAAGTAGGCCTCTAGGAACAACACTGAGGCAAGCCTCAAGGTGAAGCCTTTGCCACTGTAGGCTCTTCATAAGACTATTACGCAAGTTAGATAGCAAACTGCAAAATTCAGTCTCACCACTCACATCCCTCGGTACTTGTTTAGCAATATGCGAAATATCCATATTCAATAATGGATTGCAGAGTGGTAAAACATTCTTCCTGATAATCCCCACTGAGGAAAGACCAAAACGCCTCTGTGAACGATATTCTAACTCAATATCTTTGTTTCTCTGCTCGGCCATGTGTGTCTGGGATAACGCAAACTAAAGGAATAAAATGTAAAGGTGCCAATACACAGCTAAACGTTGAATAATAAAAAGGCAGGAATCACCAAGGCCAAGCTATAAAAACAGTTTAAAATACAAAGCAAATATAAATGTACACAATGAGCGCTTTCAGGCACAAAGCCCTTCATCAGACAACATACAACAAACTCAATCACTATTTAAAAATATAAGGCAACCACAATCAGAATTCAATATTGTACCCTCCTTTTCTTAAAGGCCTCACATAAATTCCTAGTATGGGTTCTGAATACAGTGAAGTAATTATTGATGTGTTTTATTAGTAATGCAATGTTGAAATAATATTTAGCAACGAATGTCAAACTGTTCATGTTTTAAGACAACTGAGTACATTTGTAAAAGTATGTGAATGAGAGAGAGGTGAATGTAATAGGGAGACAGATATGTGAATTTAACTAGGCAACAGAGAATAGCATTAGACCGTCAGGATGAACAAATTGTTATAAAACCCGCTGACGAGGAAGCAGTCGTGGTCATGAGCAAGCAGTTTTACTGTGATAAAAATTACTTCTTTGGTGCAAGATGTTAACAGATTCCATCTCATCTCCCCTATTAGGCTCAACACCATTATAAAGTGAAAGTTTTAGTTAATATGGGAAAATCAGGTTTCTTGGATGAAACCACTCGTTTCTTCTGATTGAATATCTTACAGCACCCATCTTTAAGGCCCTCTCAAAAATTGACAAATATGCACAAAATCCACCCCTCAGACCACTAGTCCCAGTTAGGGATTGGATTACAGAACATGTATCCATTTGGGTGGAATGTGCATCAAAACCTATACTACAATTTTATCCCAGGATATTAAGAGACATCACAATTTCTGGTATCTTTATATGACAATTTGCTTATGGAACAGGAACATAATTGTAACTCTAGATGTAAATAACCTGTTTACTGGACTTATGGCCATTGAAACAGTTTTATCAGAAAAAGCAGGTTTAGATTGTGATATGAACCAGTGAATTTGTAAATTGAGAATGGTATTAGAATACTTTTTATGTCAAGTCACCATGGGCACACCTTGTGCCATCTCATATGCAAACCTTGTCCTTGCTTACTGGAAACTTACTGGAAAGACGGTTGTATTTAATACACATCAGTGGGGATGCAACTAGGCTATTACACCAGATTTGTAGATTTTTTTTTTCTGTGGAAGGGCACTAAGGATGAATTGCTATTGTTCATGAAATATTTGGAATCTACTACCGATTGTCTGAGGTTTACACAGCATCAGAACAATTATTTGGATGTTCGTATTAAGAAAAGCTTGAATAGCACCATAGAAACACTGTTGTATAAAAAACCTTGCTGCCAAAAAAATTTACCATTTGATAGTAAGAATCTCAGGCATAGATTCAAGAATATTGCAACAGGGTAACTACACAGAATATCACGTCTTTGTACTAGTGAAATTAATTTTCTCAAAGGAGTTACTATCTTGGAAAATTTGACGAAAAGCGGTTATAGACAGAATGATCTCAAAACAAGAGCTTATAGTAAGTCTAAGAGTAAATACTGCTCAGCCATGGTTCTCAAAGAGATAGTCAAACTGGTGTTGGAATGAAAAAAGGGCGGGTTTCAACGAAGATGATGGAAAATAAGGAAACGCAAATGCTCCTGACATACAGCAGTGATGTGGGCAGCAAATGCGAGATTATTAAATGGAACGTGTTGCACTGAGATGCTAAGATTGCAAATATTGTAGGACCTCGACCCATGTTTACATTTAGAAGAAACAGGAATTTAAAGGATATATTATATAAGGAACCAGGTTTATATACTACCCACATTTCTATTTCTCAGCAGACAGGCACTTATACTTGTCGACAATGCAAGGCTTGCAGATATGTTATGCATACTGTTTGTCCACCCTAGGACAGGACAATATTCATTGAGAGGTTATGCTGATTGTACAACACAAAATGTTTTATATATATATATAGCAATATGTCAAAATTGCACTTCATACTATGTGGGGAAAAATATTGGAGATTAAATGATAGAATACTAAAGCATGTGCCTGATATAAAGCTTAAAAATATACATAATGCATTATTTCAACAAAGAACTGAATGTGGGTCATACTTTTTTGTTTACGGTTCTACAAGTTGTAAAGAACATCAGAGGGGGTGATCTAGGAAATCATACTGAATATTGTGAAATGAGATGGATTATCAGGTTGGGAGCTGTTCAACCCCCAGATTTAAATGAGACTGGTTGCTTTAAAACCAGCCTTGAAAAAAGGAGAGTACAATACTAAATTCTGATTGGTTGCCTTATATTTAACTAGTGATTGAGTTTGTTGCATGTTGTCTGATTAAGGGCTTTGTGCCTGAAAGCACATACTGTTTTTATAGCTTGGCCTTTATGATTCCTGCCTTATTTTTCAACTGAAAGCACAGATATTTCCTGGACAGTCTAATTTTGATACTGAGCACATCCAGTCATTCTTGCACAGACTAGGCAAAATGGACTGAACAGTGGCCAACGGGAACTTGGACTTCTTGACTGACAGGTTTAGTTCGTTGAGGTCCAAAATGGGACATAGGTCTCCAATTTTCTTGGGCACTAAAGTAAGTTCTGGACCCTCTTGTCCTTTGGGACCTCTTCGATAGATTTTTTTGAAGGTCTTGGACCTTGAGAAGGGCAAACTCCCTCTGGTGGTGTGGAACATCTGGGAGAGAACTTTGAACTGGAAGGGGATAAAAAAGGTATGAAGTAACCCCTGGAAATGATAAACACCCACTGACCTGAGGTGATACTTGTCCAGGCTAGTGGGTGCAGGGAGAGTCGACCCCTGACTGCCTCTGGAGCAAAACAGCCAGGCAGCACTTCAGGAGTGCTCAGGGGGCTTTTCTGAGAAGGGTTCCTAGGATTCCTAGTTCTGCAGACCCCCCTCTGCCTCTGGGGTGGCATTTGCTGTGAAATCCCCTGCCCCAGCTGGAGGAAGACTATTCCTGAAGAATATCCTGGAAAACCAAGACCGGAGGAAAGTACAGTTGTGTACACTTACCATAAATGTAGATGTTAGAGTGTATTCACTGTTGCAGTCATTACATTTGGGTAATCCTGCTGGCAGGTTGCCCTCAGTCAGCCTGGATTCCAAAGTCCTGGGTCCTGCGTCAGCTGTCGTCGCCCCTTCCCTGATGTCAGGTCATCAGGGGTATAAAAGAAGCAGCCAACACCATTTTCTTTAGTTTTTCTTGCCCCAGATGTTAGGTGCCCCCTAAAAGGGTAGGCAAAATTTATAGCTATATATAAAATTACATGCAGCAATAAGAACTTTACCCTCATCCACAAGCAAATACACCATACAGATTGTATAAAACAGAGCAGGAAAGATGGGTTCCATCAGAAAAAAAGGGGGAATGGCGGGTGGGTAACCTGGACTGCAACAGTGAATACACTAACATCTACATTTATGGTAAGTGTACACAACTGTACTATGTTCTTAGTGTTTCACTGTTGCAGTCATTACATTTGGGTAGATTCTCAAAGCTATGGTTGGGCAACTGGAGCTAAACAGCATTAGGAGCAGCTATGAGACCCTGCAGAACTGAAGTGGCAAAGCCTGCCCTGGATTTAGAGTAGAGTGGCAGATTATGGTGCTTTGTAAAGGTGTGCACTGAACTCAAAGTAGCTGCCTCTAAAATGCTCTTGGTTGGTACTCCCCTGAGAAAGGCTGCTGAAGTGGCTGCAGCTCTGGTTGAATGTGGCCTAATGCCCTTAGGCACTGGCTTGCCATGGTAAAGTAGCAGAAACAAATGCAGTGGCCCATCCACTTTGAAATAGTCTGCTTTGAGATGGCCTTTCCTTGTGATCCTGCATCATATGCCACTAGTAATTGCTCTGTTTTTCTGAAAACTTTGGTTCTGTCCAAGTAGAATCTAAGCTAGAATCTAAGCTGTCTGTGTACGTCCAAAGAATAATTCTTTCCCCCTTGTTCTGTGGATTTGGATAGAAAGTTGGAAGATGAATGGTTTGATTAAGAGCCACACTGGACACCACTTTAGGCATAAATGTTGGGTTTGTCCTCAGGGAGACCATGTCTGGATAAAAAAAAATAAAAGGTTCCACAGCCATGAATGCCTGTAGCTCTGAAACTCATCTTGCAGAAGTTATTGCTAGGAGCAGAGCTGTTTTCCAAGATAAAAACTTTATATCCGCCGTAGCAGCTAGCGCAAAAGGAGGCAGGGTGAGTTTTTCCAAGATGTAGTTGAGGTCCCATGCAAGCATTGGTGATCTCCTTGGAGGCCTTACATTTCTGGCTCCTCTAAGGTACTGTTTTAATAAGGGATGAGAAAAGATTGGTGGCTCTGCATTGTAATGGGCCGAAATAGCAGAGGCGTGAATTTTAATAGATGAGAAAGATAGGCCTTTGTCCAGCATCTTAGTTAGGTATTGTAAAATCTGAGGAATATTTGGCACAGTTGTATCTGTTCCTTGTGCCTGGTTCCAAGCACAGAATCTCTTCCATTTTCCAGCATAAGATTTTCTAGTACTAGGCCTTCTAGCTTCCAAAATGGCATCCATCACAGCTTTGCTGAGAGGTGTGTTTTATATGACTACATTATTCGCCATGCTGCCAGGTTTAAAGGTCTGGGCTGGCTGTGTAGGATCCGATTGTTTTGCTGGGATAGTAGATGCGGTACTTAGGTAAGGTCCAAGCTGGGCATTGAGACAAGCTCCTTAATATTGGGTACCAGTGCTGGAGGGGCCAGTCTGGTGCAATCAGAATCATCTTTAGCTTCTCCTGTCTGACCTTTAGGAGTACCTTGGGGAGGAGAGGCAGAGGGGGAAAGGCATATACTGATGGGTTTCTCCAGCTGAAGGACAGGGCGTCCACTTTCCATGCTTGCCTGTGATAAATCCTTGTGCAGAATTTCTTTAGTTGGTAGTTGTGAGGGGAGGCAAACAGATCTATGTCCGGGCATCCCCATTTCCTTATGTTGAAGACTTGTGGATCCAGGTGCCACTCACGGGTATCCATGAGGTTTCTGCTTAGTTTGTCTGCCAGAGTATTTTCCCTTCCTGGCAAGAACTGTGCCTGCAGATGTACTTGGTAAGTCAATGCTGTGTCCCACAAATAGCTAGTCTGCAAAGGGGGTAAGAACGTGTGCCCCCCTGCTTGTTTACATACCACATGACCGTGGTGTTGTCTATCAGAAGTTGTCCTGGATGAAGTAGGTCCTTGAAGGCTGTCAGGGCATTTTGAACAGCTAGCATCTCTTTTTGACTTGATATGTAGATGCTTTTGGTTTGAGGTCCATGTTCCCTGAATGCATCTTCCTGCCATGTGGGCCCCCCCAGGCATAATCTGATGCATCTGTTGTTAGTGTCTGCCTGGCTGGGGGTAATGTGAATGGCTGTCCCTTGTTTTGGTGACAAGCCTTTGCCCACCATCGAAATTCCTGTTGCAGGCAGGGAATGAGAGTAATTGGTTTCCAGGCTGTGGCAATGTTGAGTCCAAACACTTTTTAGGTACCATTGAAGTTTCCTCATACAATCTTCCATATGGAATTAACAGGATGCAGGATGCCATGAAGCCCAAATCCTGCAGAATTTTTCTTGCAGATAACTGGGCCCTTGTTGCTAACATGTTGAAATAGGTAGTCAGTTGCATTTGTTTGTCTGGCGTGAGAAGCCATCTGGGTAGTTGTATTTAAGCTTGCACCCAGGAATATTCTCTTGACAGGGTACTAGTTTTGATTTATTTTCGCTGACTCTGTACCCTGAGCATGTTAGAAGTTTTTTCACAAATGCCAGATGCTGTAAAAGGATGTCCTTGTTCTCTGCTTGAATTAGACAGTCGAAGTAAGGGTATATTTGTATTCCTCTGTCTGCAGAATGCAATTACTGGTGCCGGGCACTTTGTAAAGACCCTGGGCGCAGTAGATAAGCCAAAGGGCAGTGCAGAGAATTGGTAATGCATTGAGCCAGCCTTGAATCTGAGGTATCTTCTGCATATTTGTCTGATTGGGACATGCAGGTATGCCTCTTCGGTCTAAAGTTACAAGCCAAGCATTCTTGCCCAGCATGGGCAGAAGCTGCTGCAAAGTCAACATTTAGAATTTTGGTATATCCAGGTATGTGTTCAGAATCGATAAATCCAGTATTGGCCTCCAGGCCTTGTCCTTTCTGGGCACTAAGAACAGTCTTGAGTAAAATCCTTGTCCCAGCGCTTGCTCTGGCACTTGTTGAATGGCCCTCATGTCCATGAGGGATGTGACTTGTTTTTGTGCCTCTGCCCATTGATTTTTTTGGCAGATCTGGCCAGTCGTTTGCCTTTGCAGGGTATGGAAATGGAACTTGTAGCCTTGTGACATGATATTTAGAACCCATTTGTCCTGGGTTATAATGTGCCAATTTTGAGAAAAAAGTGCTAATTTTCCCCCTAAGGGTGCTGCCAGGTAATAAAGTGCTTGGTGCAGGCTGGGGGAAGTCATTGGGGCTGTTTCCTGTAAGGTTGTGATTCGTCTTCTCCACTTTTGAAGGTAGAAGCACCCCCATTGTTTTGACCTTATGAACCTTGTGCCTGGGATCTACCTCTAGGGCATCTGGGTCTGCCCCTTTGAGGTCTGACACAGGAAAGGACCAATTCTTTGTTGACCAGTGTCTACTAATCCTAGGTGGCTATACTTGTAAGAAATCTTTGACCGTTTGCATGGATTTAGCCTTGTTCTCCATTTTCTAACACCTCTTCTGCCTTAACACCAAAGCATCATGCTGTAAAGGTGCATCTAATAATTTAGCTTTAACATGATCAGGCAGATTTTGTTCCTTTAACCAATCATGCCTTCTAATTACAGAACCTGTAACTGCGGCCCTTCAGGAGGCTTCTAAAGAATCAAAACCACATTGCAAAGTATGCTTTCCAACTTGTTCGGCTGCATGTAACATATCCCGCATTTCCTTATTTTCTGCACATTCAGAGTTTAACATTTTCTGTTTAAGTAAGGACATGACATGTTGCTGATATTTGAGCATATGAAACTGACAGTTTAAGGCCCTTATAGCCAAGGTAGCAGATGTGTAAACCTTTTGTCCCCATCTGTCCAGTGCCCTAGAATCCCTGTCAGAAGGGGTAGTTTTTTTTTTTTTTTTTTGCAGTGGAAGCCTTTACCTCCCTTGGGACCTTGAGAAATAGTTTCTGGGTCAGCAGCAGGGTTTTTAAAAAGGAATTTATGTGAGTCAGGAACCCTGTAATATCTGTCAGGCTTAACAGGAACTGGAGGGTAAGGAGTCCGTGATAAGACTAGACTCCAAAAACACACCTACAATGTCTAACACAGGGGGGGATGGCAAGTGGTTTGTGCTGAGGTAGTAACAGGAAATCCCTGAGCCTCTTTTTAGATTCTGAAAAATCTTGGCTCTCCCAGTGGAAATGCTCCCTCATGGTATGTAAGGTTTCCCCAAAGGAATAGTCCTCAGGAGGAGAAGCTGAAGGTATGGATTCTTTAGCATCCGAATCCTCATAGTGGGGGAAAAGAATATTCCTGATCAGAAAAAATGGAAACCTGATCTGAAGATTCATAGTCAGTCTCTTGCCTTGGCCTCTTATCAGGAGGGGGATGGGAACCCCTGATCAAGGTAATCAAGTCTTCGGCCATTTTGAGCATCTGTTTTTTGGGCATGGAGGCCTGTCCACGTGCCTCTTGAGTTTGCTTCTTTGCCTTTGAAGGAGCTTTAGTCTTTGCCTTTGAAGTCTGTTTAATGTATAGGTGTTTGGGTCTGAATATACCCTCAAGAAGCCAGTGCCTGCTCAGCGGCTCCAGACCCATCGGATTAGTGTCCAAGGCTTCAGTACTTTGAGTTTCCAGTGGCATGGCCGACTCCACGTGGCAGTCGGTAGAGGCCTGCGACTTTAAAGTAGTGGTCATCAGGGGCTGCAAAAGCACCTCACTGAGAACCAGCGACCGGCTTAGAAGCTTTGTCAGTTTTGGGCCTCGGGTGTCTTTCTTTTTCTTTGCGTTTTTTGTGAACTGCAGTAGTCGGATGGCTTTCCGACAACATTTCTGGATAATTAAACCTGCGTCCAAAGTAGTTCAAAGCAAAATCAAACAGACGCTTAACAGTGCGTTGGTTAAATCTAGCACAAAACCGACAACCCAGAAAGTTATGATCGGGGCCTAGGCAAGGAATACAGTAAGAATGAATGTCCTTATGAGGTATTTGCTTCCCACAAGAAATACAATTAACTTTTTCTGACATCGGTTCTGGAGCAAGAAAAAAAGTTTCCCCAACGGGGTACTTAGCTTTATAGAATACTTCGGATCTGAAATTCAAACTTGAAAATCTCAGGAGTCGGCCGAATGGCACTTGCAAACTGCTTCTGCTTCGGGCACCGCACGGCAAGAAAGACTAAAGAAAATGGCATCGGCTGCTTCTTTTATGCCCCTGACATCAGGAAAGGGGCGACGACAGCTGACGCAGGACCCAGAACTTTGGAATTCAGGCCGACTGAGGGCAACCTGCCAGCAGGAATACCCAAATGTAATGACTGCAACAGTGAAACACGAAGAACATCCAAAGTTTCTTACTTCCCTTCTGATTTTTGGAAAAGGATAGTTTGGGTGTAGAAAACGATCCTCACTATGGACAGTCTTTCCTTACTGCAGGTAAGTCACTTTTGACAACAAACAAGGTTGATCTGTTGAAAGGAGCATTAGTAAAGGATGCCTTAAAGGGTTCCACAAAACTGCAAAGGTGAAGCCAGGCATGCCTCCTGATGGCAATGCCAGTGCCCACCACTCGAGGTGGCTCCACCACACTGGAAATCAACCTCATCGAAGAGTTAGCCAGGGAAGTTAGACTGGACAGCTTTGGTGGGACCAATTTGAGACTCTGCGGAGGCAACTCAGAAAGGGAAGTGGAGAGTTCAGATTAGCTCAGATACCAAATCTCTCTGCAGCCAGGTAAAGTGTGCCATGTAATTGGTTGTACTCGGTCTAAATGTTACTGAGGCAAACACGCTCTTCCCAAAATGGTTAATTGTCTGAGATTTCCTGTTTAGAGGAAGGACTGTGGAGCTCTGCTCAGCGAGCTCCTTCTTAATAGCTATGGCCACCACAATAGCATCAATGGGGATACTCTTGCTCCTAAAGGCCCTACCTTTGGGGGGGACTTAGGAACTTATCAGCCTTTTTAGTAACTGGTTCCACTGCATCTGGCTCCTTCCACGCTCTGTTGGCAGTGAGCTCTAAGAGCTTGTTGGCAGGGGGACATCCCCAGGTAAAAGATGAGCCTGCCCCGTCTTGAAGGTCTTCAAAAACACGGATTTCTCTGATGAAGTGGGGGGTACACCAAACGCCTCTGTTTTAGGATTGTGACAATGTCCTTTAAAGACATTTCAGACAGAAGTCTGGAGGACCAGTCATCTTCCTTGAAATCCATGTCTTCAGTGAGGGACTCTCTAGGGGAGTCCAAGTGCCTCCTCTTGCACATGGGCTCTCGGGAGGACTCAGAAGATGCAGGGACCCCAAGGTGGTAATGGCTGAATGAAGGTACTCATGGGAGGGCTTACTCTGGAAGGATGAGGTCTCACCGCCCAACATTGAGAGGGGCTGGGGAGGATAATCGAAGGAAAGGTAACTGCCCAGCTGGAGAAGGTCTTCTCTACCACCCAGAAGGCAGACTGGATGAACCCCCCCCCCCACAGCCGCAGCAGCCCAGGATTGAAGGGGAGACCCAGACAGCACCAACATCTCCAGACTATATCAGCTCCAAGCTGTTCAGCACAAAGACCACCAGAGGGAGGGAATGGTCTGAAAACTCTAGGCCCGACCCCCCCCAGGAACCCCCCCCAGGAACCAGCACATACCTCATGAAGCAAAGGCGCAACCAGTTCCAATGGCAGCAGAACAGAGCCCACCAGGGACTTTGGTGGTGTGGGAAGGGAAAATATGCCAGACACCATCGGCCTCTCACAAGGAATCTCTGATGCTGACTGCCCAAATCAGGATTGGCGGGGTGAGTGGAGAGGAATCCCGTGAATGGAGAAGATACTCTGGCAACTGAGCAGGGATGACAAACAACTCAATTTGGGCCTTGAGAGAGCTCATCTAAAAAAAACCACGATAGTCTCTTATCCATGTCTGAGGGAGCAAGCTCCTGGTGGATTCGGAAGAAACGGAGGTGTCCTGACCTGGCTGAAGGCCCGCGGTCTCAGGAGGGAGACTTCTGTGGATCTGAGCTCCTGAACCTGGAAGTGGGAATCAATGATCGGATCCAATAAAACGGTCTAATCCGAAGGAGCAGCTGGCAATGTGTATGGATCAGACAGGTGGGTTGGAGCGGAAGAGAGTATGTCAAGTTGGATCTGAGGACCTCTGAGGCTCCTAGGCCTCTGATATGACAGAAGGAGCAGGGGCTCTCGGATCAGAAGAGCCTGGATCCAAAGCCAAGAGGCTGGACTTGGACCTGGGGAACTGCGATCAGAGAGCCTTGGCTTTTTGGAAAGAGAATCCCTGGAGGAAGACTTCCTCTTTGGATCGGAGGAAGGCTTGGAAGGGGAACTGGAGACCAGAGGACCCTCTTTAGCAAGCCCCTTAAGCAGGAGTTTGTTCGAGAGCCCCGAGGTTGAATCAAGCACAAATGTCATTCAACCTCCAGGTGAGGCTCTCCCAGGCAACATTCCTTGTACGAGGTGGAACAGGACATTTTTCCGACCGCACAAGGAGCATCTTTTAAAACCAGAGGGTTTTTCAGACATAAAACTCAAACACCCAACACCCACACTCTACACAAAAAGGTGGAAGGGGTAGAGAAGACCAAGAAGCAGAAAATCTAAAATCTACTCAAAAGACCTAGGAGAAAAGAGGGCAGGAACCCAGGGAGAAGCTCAAAGAGCCTAAACACTACTGGGAGGGGAGGAAACCTAATTAGATTAAGGCAAAAGGAAGACAGGTCAATAGAGGGGAAAAATGTACTTATCGTAATATAGGAAGCTTGAGTTGCAGGATGCACATCAGAGTGAAATTGCGGCAAAGACATCTGAGGTTTGTGGGTAGAAAGGGATCATGGGAAAGGGAGGAGCTTGAGCTGTGGATCGATCCTTTCAATTGCTGGCTTGGATCAGAGGTCAGATCCAAGAAACAGCCGTGATTAATGACAACACAGCATCATATCTGGTGCTGGGACCATAAAGACTTCAAATACCACTATTTTTCTCATGTGGAGTCTTGCCTGGGTTTCATAAGAATCATACATGTCATGAGATCCAAAATCCTGAATTCCCTCGCAGTGACTGAAGTCTGAGTAGAAGACCCTAGAAATACATTTTTAAATGTAAAAGAAAAGCTCTTTGAAATGAGTTTTTTAGCAGACATCTCAATAACACAATCCTGTGGGAAGACAATCTTTTGAATGTTCTCTTGGAATCGGTTTGCGTAAGGGATCTCTCACCCAGAAGTGAAAGATTCCTGACACTTTGTGAAAGGCTGCAAAGACAAAAGCTGTCTAAATATGGAAACATGTGAATGCCTTGTAGCCTGCAATGTGTTATAGCTGGAGCTAAACACTTTTTTTATTTTTTTTATTTAACATTTGTTGACCGGGAATGTCCGACTAGGTTCCACAGAGCCTGTTTTCAGCGGAGGCCCGGGGAGAAATGCTCCAGATGCATGTCTTTGGAATGTGGGAGGAAACCGGAGTACCCGGAGGAAACCCACACGAACACAGGGAGAACATGCAAACTCCACACAGAAGGCACCCCAGCAGAGAATCGAACCGGAGAACCTCTTGCTGTGAGGCGATATTAACCGCTGCACCACTGTGCCGCCCTTGAACATTCTTGGTGCAGTGGATGGGCCAAGAGAGAGAAAGTACAGTTTTGTACCTACCATAAATGTAGATGTCCGATAGATATGCAACTGCAGTCCTTACATATGGGTTGTCCTGCCTCAGGCAGCCCTTCAGTCGGCCGGATTCCAAAGTCTGGGTCCGGCGTCGGCTGATGTCACCCTCCTCCCCGTCAGTGCGGCTGGGGTATAAAAGCATCAGCCGACGCCATCTTCCTCTGTTTCTTGCCCCAGATGCCAGGTGCCCTCCAAGGAAGGCTAAATTTAGAACTGGATAAAAAATTCCAGACATACACAACAGTAATAAACAGATACACCATAACAGATATCCCCAGCTAATTAGAACAGGGGGAGAAGTGGACCCAATATACAGAGGGGTAGGAGGGAGGGAAAACCTGACTGCAGTTGCATATCTATCGGACATCTACATTAATGGTGGGTACAAAACTGTACAATGTCCTTCAAGAATGCAACTGCAGTCCTTACATATGGGTTAAATACCATAGCCAAGCTGGGGGTGGTAGGCTCTAAGAGGAAGATGGTGTAGCTAAAATGCCCTGCAGGACTGCCGAAACAAAGCCTGCTCGGGATCTGGAATATAAAGGCAGGTTGTAGTGCTTGGAAAATGTATGCACGGAGCTCCATGTAGCAGCTTCTAGAATGTCCTTTGTAGCCACCCCTCTTAGAAAGGCTGTGGAGGTGGCTATAGCTCTGGTGGAGTGTGGCCAGATATTGGCTGGCACACCCTTTCCATGGAAAGAATAACAGAAACTGATGCAATGTCCAATCCATTTTGAAATTGTTTGGAAATTGCCTTTCCTTGCACTCCAGCAGCATATGCTACAAATAGTTGGTCAGACTTTGTTGGCCTTTGTTCTGTCCAAGTAGTAGCGCAGTTGTCTGTGTATGTCCAAAGTGTGCAGCAGCTTTTCTCCTTTATTTTGAGGATTGGGGAAGAAGGTAGGCAGGTGAATTGATTGATTTAGAGACACCCTGGATATCACCTTTGGCATAAATGAGGGATTGGTTCTTAAACGGTGTCCATGAAAAATGAGGAATGGAGGTACTGACATGAGGGCCTGTATCTCCGAAACTCTTCTTGTTGAGGTAATTGCCAACAGGAAAACTGTTTTCCAGGAGAGAAATTGTAATTCTGAAGATGCTGCTGGCTCAAAAGGAGGAAGAGTTAATTTTTCCAACACGAAGTTGAGGTCCCATGCAGGCACTGGTGGTTTTCTGGGAGGGTTGATATTTTTTATTCCTCTTAGAAATTGTTTTAGCAAAGGATGTAAAAACACAGGTGGATCAGTGTTGTATTTTTCTGAAATTGCTGATGCGTGTATTTTTATGGAAGAATAGGAAAGTCCATTATGTAGCATTTCTGCCAAGTATTGTAGTATATGTGAAATGCTCATTACTGATGCATCCTGACCCTTGCTGGCATTCCAGATGCTGAATCTCTTCCATTTGGCTGAATAAGTTTTTCTGGTGGAGGTCTGCGTGCTTCCAATAAGATCTGTTGAACTTCCTTGGAGAGAGAAATATGGTGAGAAGTCATGGAACCCTCCAAGCTGCTAGCTGCAGAGTTTGCAGGTTGGTTTGAATCATCCTGTAATTGTGCTGAGTCAAAAGCAGAGGCCACTGAGGAAGGGGCCACGGCCTGGTGCAAGTTAGGCTCCTTAGCAATGGATACCAGTGTTGGCTTGGCCAATCTGGAGCTATCAAGATGCCTTTCGGTTGTTCTGCTTTGATCTTCAGTAACACCTTGGTCATTAATGGTAGAGGTGGGAATGCATAGATTGTTAGAGTTCCAGCTGAAGGAGAGAGCATCCATTCTCCAGGCTTGTGGATGGTGTGTCCTCGAGCAGAACTTCTTCAGAAGATGGTTGAGGTGTGAGGCAAAGAGATCTATGTCCGGCCTCCCCCATGCATGAGTTATTTGTGCAAAAATGTCTGGATGCAACATCCATTCGTGCGGGTCCAAGATGTTTCTGCTTAGACTGTCCGCCAGAACATTGTCCTTGCCTGGAACAAACTGGGATTGCAGCTGTATTGTTCCCGTTTCAGGGACTTTTCCCAAAGAGTCATTGTTAGTCTGCAGAGGGGGTAAGAATGAGTACCTCCCTGTTTATGTACCACATAACAGTGGTGTTTGTCTGTCCTTATTAGCAGATGCCCTTGTTGAAAATATTTTCCGAAGGCCTCGATTGCATGAATTACTGCTAACATCTCTTTTTGATTGATGTGTAGATGCACTTCGCGGGGAGCCCATTGCCCTTGAATGCATCTGCCCTCCATGTGCGCCCCCCAGCCATGGTCTGAGGTGTCTGTTGTAATGGTTTGGCTTGTTTGTGGTTTGTTGAAAGGCATGCCTTTGTTTAACTGGCTTGCTTGGGCCCACCACAAAACTTCCTTTTGTAGACATGGAATGAGTGGGATAATTGCTTCTAAGTTGTGGCTGTGTTGAGACCATAAACTTTTTAGGTACCATTGTAGTTTTCTCATGTGTAGTCTTGCCAGTGGAATCAACAGAATGCAAGATGCCATGAAACCCAGGGCCTGCAGGATTTTCCTTGCAGTCATCTGGGTGAGCTTTACTAGGCTTTTGAAGTAATTTGGTAATTGTTCTTGCTTCTCTTCTGTGAGGAAAGCCATTTGTAATCTTGTGTCCAGTTTGGCTCCTAGAAAAATTATTTGTTGGGATGGCAGTAGTCTTGATTTTTGAATGTTGACTGTGTATCCCAAAGCCTGTAGTAAGTGAATGACATAATTCAAGTTTTTTGTCGAGGCTTGCTTGCTGTCCGCTTGTATAAGGCAGTCGTCCAGGTAAGGGTATATTTGTATCCCCTGGAGCCTGCAGTGTGCAATTACTGATGCCAGGCATTTCGTGAACACTCTGGGCGCAGTAGATAAGCCAAAAGGCAATGCTGAGAATTGATAATGCTTTGACCCTGCAAGAAATCTGAGGCATCTTCTGCAACTGTGTCTGATTGGGACATGCAGGTATGCCTCTGAGGTCCAGAGTAACCAGCCAAGACCCCTTGCCCAGCATGGGAAGGAGTTGCTGTAACGTCAGCATTTTGAATTTTGGCACAATGAGAAAAGTGTTTAGAGCGGACAAGTCCAGTATAGGTCTCCATTGCTTTTCTTTTCTTGGAACAAGGAACAGTCTTGAGTAGAATCCCTGGCCTTGTTCCTGAGGAGGGACCTTTTCTATTGCTTTGATTTGTAGCAACTTTGAAACTTAACTTTGAAACTTGTATGAGTGCCTCTGCCCTTTGATTTTGTGGCAGGTTTGGCATGCCTTGTCTTGTTGGTAAAGTATGGAAGTGGAACCTGTAACCTTGGTCTATTATGTCCAGAATCCATTTGTCCTTTGTTAAAACGTGCCAATTTTGAGAATAAGGATAATTTTCCGCCTAAAGGTGCTTGTCTTTGAGCCTTGGTCGGCGGTGTCAGTGTCAAGTCATTGTGATTGTCCCTGTGGAGCAGTAGAAGTCCCTGCACCACTTCTCTGATTAGTTGGTTGTCATTGGTGTCCCCTGTAGGAGCCTCGGTATTGTCCTCTTCCTCGGGCACGCCTGTTTTTTCCCCTTTGGAACTTGTCAGTGTCTGGAAAGGACCAATTCTTCGAAGGCCAATTCCTGCTGAACCTTGGTGGCTGAACCTGGAGGAAATCTGACTGTTTGCACTGATTTAGCCTTTTCCTCAATTGATTTCAACACATCCTGAGCATTAGCACCAAATAGCTTGTGTTTTTCCAGAGGTGCATCTAGAAGCTTTACTTTAACATGATCTGGCAATGCCTGTTCTTTCAACCAAGCATGTCTTCGTATGACGGCCCCTGTCATAACTGCCCTACATGAAGCTTCCAATGCATCATAACCACACTGAAGAAAATGATTGCTAACCTGCTGAGTATTATGAACCAAATCCTGTAAGGCCTTTCTATCTAAAGGCTCAGGAGAGGCTAACTTTCTGCAAATCATCCATCAAGAAATCCTGATAGTGAAACATATGAAAAAGGCAATTAAGGGCCCTCATGGCAAGGGTGGTTGAGGTATAAACTTTTTGGCCCCACCTCTCCAGGGACCTAGATTCCCTGTCTGCGGGCAAAGGATTTTTGGCCGTGGAAGTGGCCACTCCTTTTGGCCCCTGGGAAATAGTTTCCAGATCAACAGAATGGGCCTTAAAGAGATGTTTATGAGTTTCAGGAACCCTGTAGTATCTATCTGGCTTGACAGGAGCAGGAGGGAGAGAATCAGAAGCACTTGAATCTGAGTACACATCCAATACATCTAACACAGGTGGGATAGCTAAAGGCCTGTGCTGGGGAAGCTTAAGGAAGGTATGAAGCAGTTTCCTGGAGTCGGAGAATTCCTGGCCCTGTCACTGAAAATGCTCTCTCATGGAGTGGAGAATTTCCCCGAAAGAAATATCCTCAGGAGGGGAGGCAGAAGGGATTCCTCAGCATCAGAATCCTTGTAGGCCTGGAAGGACTCTTCCTGGGTATCTGATTGCTCCGAGTCACAAGAGGCTTCATCCGAGGAAAGGGTGTCTATCTGCTCAACCCTAGGCCTTTTGTCTGAGGGCGGCTGGGAACCTCTGATTAAGGAAATTAGATCTGCAGCTAAAGTCATGATCTGTTTATCAGAAGTGGGACCATGAGGAAAAGATTTAGGAGGGTGAGACAGCCTGGCTGGCAGCCTTAGCACATGTGTAGGCCTTGATGGACAGACACCGGAGGCCTAGCTGCCCCACATGCTGGAGTAACGTTGTCCACCGGTATGGTCTCAGGCAAATCTTGGGCTTCGACTTCTGGAGGAAAATCAACAACCGGCACCGGGGTAGGCTCCGGGGCCGAAGTGAACGGTAAAGCAGTGTCGTCGGTCTGGAACGGTGGAATTACCACCTCGGAAGAGACCGATGCACTCGCAGTAGGTTTTGGCATGGTGTCAGTGGAAGTCGTGGGCCGAGAATGTTGGTCCTGGTCCTTCCGTTTTTTGGAAATGTGTGTCGCCGGTTGTTCCGATGGCATGATATAGGAGTACTTTTCGCCAAAAGTGTCTTCAGCAAATTCTGCCCAGCGCCTGAGTGCGCTTATTGAAGCAAGCACAGGCCGAGACGTCGTGGTCTAGGGAAGGCAGTAAGAATGGAAGTCCTTATGAGGTATTTGTTTACCACAAGACAAACAGTTATTAACTTTTGCAATTTTATCTGACATCGACTGAGGCAAGAAAAGGTTCCCCAATGGGGTACTTAGCTTTTTGATGACTTCGGTTTACTGAAAACACAGGAGCTGACCGACCGGCACTTGCGAACTGCTTCTGCTTCGGGCACCACGCGGCAAGAAAGACTGGGGAAGATGGCGTCGGCTGATGCTTTTATACCCCAGCCGCTCTGACGTCGGGGAGGAGGAGACATCAGCCGATGCCAGACCCAGACTTTGGAATCCGGCCGACCGAAGGGCTGCCTGAGGCAGGACAACCCATATGTAAGGACTGCAGTTACATTCTTGAAGGACATCCTGAGCATTTTTAAATTTAGTGTTACCAGGAAATGTAAAAGGGGTAACAAGATTTGAAGTGACAGCATTTTTAAATTTGGGCATGATCACAAATTAGTATAGGAAAGAAAGATCCAGAACTGGTCTCCAAGCATTTTCGCCTTGGCCCCAGAAAAATCACAGAAAAACCTTTTCCCAGTCTGGGAAGGAAGTACAGTTGTGTACACTTACCATAAATGTACATGTTAAAGTGTATTCACGGTTGCTGTCATCACACTTGGGTTATCCTGGCAGGGGTAGCCATCAGATGGCCCGAATACTAGAAGCTTAGTATTTCTGCGGTTGCTGTCACTCCAGGACTGACGTTAGGGTAATCAGTGGTATAAAATCAGGCAGCTGACGCCATTACATCAGTTTTTCTTGCCCTGTCAGGAGCCCCCAAATAGTGGAGCTAGGTTATGGTGGAAGACCAACACCAGCAGAAAGTAAACACCAAAAATTCCCTGTAAGGAGAGAGGAAGAGAGAGAAGGGGATGGAGGGTGGGAAAAGTACAGTTTTGTACCTACCATAAATGTAGATGTCCGATAGATATGCAACTGCAGTCATAACATATGGGTTGTCCTGCCTCAGGCAGCCCTCGGTCGGCCGGATTCCAAAGTCTGGGTCCGACGTCGGCTGATGTCGCATTTCTCTCCGTCAGAGCGGCTGGAGTACATAAGCATCAGCCGACGCCATTTTCTTCAGTGTTTCTTGCCCCAGATGCCAGGTGCCCTCCAAGGAAGGCTGTAATCAAATTGGAAGACAAAAACAGGATTCCAGACAAATAAGTAAGCAATAAACAGATACACCATAACAGATATCCCCAGCTAAGAGAAACAGGGATAGGAGTGGACCCAAGGCATAGATGGGTATGGAGGGAGGGAAAATCCGACTGCAGTTGCATATCTATCGGACATCTACATTTATGGTAGGTACAAAACTGTACTATGTCCTTCAAGAATGCAACTGCAGTCATAACATATGGGTTGAATACCATAGCTTAGCTGGGGGAGGAGGAATGCTCTAGGAAAGAGATGGTGTGGCAATCAAACCCTGCAAGACTGCAGAAGCAAAGCCTGCTCTGGATCTGGAGTATAAAGGGAGATTGTAGTGTTTGGAGAATGTATGCACGGAGCTCCATGTAGCAGCTTCTAGAATGCCTTTTGTAGGCATCCCTCTTAGGAATGCTGTAGAGGTGGCTGTAGCTCTGGTGGAGTGTGGTCTGACATTGGCTGGAACATTCTTCCCATGGAAGGAATAACAAAATCTGATGCAATGTCCAATCCATTTTGAAATGGTCTGTTTGGAAATTGCTTTTCCTTGTACTCCAGGGGCGTAAGCTACAAAAAGCTGATCAGACTTCCTGCTGGTCTTGGTTCTGTCCAGGTAGTAGCGAAGTTGTCTGTGAATGTCCAAGGTATGCAACAGTCTTTCCCCTTTGCTCTCAGGATTGGGGAAGAAAGTAGGCAGGTGAATAGCTTGATTTAAAGAAACCCTAGATACCACCTTTGGCATAAAAGTAGGGTTGGTTCTTAAGGAGACCCTGTCTCTCTGAAAGATTATGAACGGTGGTATTGCCATTAGGGCCTGTAGTTCAGAAACCCTTCTTGCTGAGGTAATTGCCAACAGGAAAGCTGTCTTCCATGAGAGAAATTGTAAGTCCACTGAAGCTGCTGGCTCAAAGGGAGGTAGAGTCAGTTTTTCTAGGACAAAGTTGAGGTCCCAAGCTGGCACTGGAGCCTTTCTTGGTGGCTTAATGTTCTTGATTCCCCTGAGGAATTGCCTTAAAGGATGTGAAAACACAGGCGGATCAGTGTTATATCTAGCTGAAATAGCTGAAGCATGTATCTTTATGGAAGAATATGAGAGTCCATTCTGTAGCATATCTGCCAAATATTCCAGGATGAGTGGGATGCTCAATAATGATGCATCATGTCCCTTGCTGGTATTCCAAATGCTGAATCTCTTCCATTTTGCTAAGTAAACCTTTCTGGTGGATGGTCTTCGAGCTTCTGTAAATATCCGCTGAACTTACTTGGAGAGAGCTAGATTGAGGTTATTCATGGGATCTCCCAGGCTGTTAGCTGCAGCGTCTGAAGGTTTGGATGCACTGTTTTGAAGTTGTGTTGAGTCAAAAGTAGGGGCCATTGGGGAAGAGCCCACTTTTTGTTGTGACATATGCTCCGTAGTAGTGGATACCAGTGTTGTCTTGGCCAGTCTGGAGCTATCAGGATCCCCTTGGGCCTCTATGCTTTGATCTTTAGTAATACTGTGGTCATCAGTGGCAGAGGAGGGAATGCATAGATTTTTAGGAAGTTCCAGTTGAATGAAAGAGCATCTATTTTCCAAGCTTGTGGATGATATGTCCTTGAACAGAATTTTTGTAGATGATGGCTGAGGTGGGAGGCAAATAGGTCTACTTCTGGCCTGCCCCATGTCGAGGTGAGTTGTGTGAAGATTTTCGGATGCAACCTCCACTCGTGTGGATCTATGAAATTCCTGCTTAGGCTGTCCGCCAGCACACTGTCTTTGCCTGGAACAAACTGGGATTGCAACTGTATGTTTAGGCTCAGTGATTTTTCCCAAAGATTCATTGTCAGTCTGCAAAGGGGGTAAGAATGGGTGCCCCCTTGCTTTTTATGTACCACATCACAGTGGTGTTGTCTGTCCGTATTAGTAGATGGCCTTGCTGAAGTTGTTGTCGAAAGGCCTCGATGGCATGCATTACTGCCAGCATTTTCTTTTGGTTTATATGCAGATGTGTTTCCTTTGGAGACCATTGTCCTTGTATACATCTGCCCTCCATGTGCACCCCCCATCCAAGGTCTGAGGCATCTGTGGTCATGATCTGTTTTATCTGAGGTTTTTTGAATGACATACCTGTGTTTGCCTGGCTTACAGAGGCCCACCATAGGAATTCCTTTTGTAGGCATGGAATGAGCGGCATGGTTGTCTCTAGGTTGTTGCTGTGCTGCTGAGACCATAGGCTTTTTAGGTACCATTGAAGCTTTCTCATGTGTAGTCTTGCTAATGGGACCAGGAGAATGCATGATGCCATGTAACCCAGGGCCTGTAGGAATCTCCTTGCAGTCATCTGGGTGAGTTTTGCCAAACCTTTGAAATAATGAGTTAACTTCTCTTGCTTGTCTTCTGTCAGGTAAGCCATTTGAGAGGCTGTGTCTAGATTGGCTCCTAAGAAGGTTATTTGCTGGGATGGCTGAAGTCTTGACTTTTGGAAGTTGACTGTGTATCCCAGAGCCTGTAGCAATTGTATGACATAGTTCAAGTTTTTTGTCAAAATCAATTTGTCGTCCGCTTGTATGAGGCAGTCGTCCAGGTACAGGTAAATTTGGATCCCCTGGAGCCTGCAATGAGCAATTACTGAAGCCAGACATTTTGTGAATACTCTGGGCGCAGTAGATAAGCCAAATGGCAATGCTGAGAATTGATAATGCTCTGGCCCTGCAAGAAATCTGAGGTATCTTCTGCAGCTGTGTCTGATAGGGACATGCAGGTATGCCTCCTTGAGGTCCAGAGTAATCAGCCAAGACCCCTTGCCCAGCATGGGAAGGAGTTGCTGTAGAGTCAGCATTTTGAACTTTGGTACTATGAGAAAAGTGTTTAATGCGGACAAATCCAGTATTGTTCTCCACTGAGTTTCTTTTCTTGGAACAAGGAACAGTCTTGAGTAGAACCTCTGGCCTTGTTCTTGTTGTGGAACTCTTTCTATTGCTTTGATCTGAGCAAGCAGAGAAATTTGCTTGATAGCCTCTGCCCTCTGGTTTTGTGGTAGGTTTGGCATGCCTTGTTTTCTTGGTAAGGTATGAAAGTGGAACCTGTAACCTTGGTCTATAATGTCCAAAATCCATTTGTCCTTTGTCAATCTGTGCCAATTGTCTGAAAACAGAGATAATTTTCCGCCCAAGGGTGCTTCTATTTGCTCCTTGGTCAGCGGAAGTAGAGGAAAGTCATTGAGATTGTCCCTGTGGGGCAGGGGAGACCCCTGTGTCACTTCTTTGGTTTGCTGGTTGCCATTGTCGTCCCCTCTAAGAACCTCTGTATTGTCCTCTTCCTCGGCCACGCCTGTTTTTACCCCTTTGAAATCTTTCAGGATTAGGAAAGGACCAGTTTTTAGAAGGCCAATTCCTGCTGAATCTGGGTGGCTGAACCTGGAGGAAATCTTTGACCGTCTGAACTGATTTTGCTTTATCCTCGATGGACTTTAACACATCTTTAGCATTAGCACCAAAAAGCTTGTTCTTTTCCAAGGGTGCATCAAGGAGTTTTGCCTTAACATGATCTGGTAGAGGTTGTTCTTTTAACCATGCATGTCTACGAATGACCGCCCCTGTCATAGCTGCCCTACATGAAGCTTCCAATGCATCATATCCACACTGCAGGAAGTGATTGCTGACTTGCTGAGAATTATGTACAGCTTCCTGCAAAGACTTCCTGTCTAAAGGTTCAGGAGAGGCCAATGTTTTCTGTAAATCATCTAACAGGTAATCCTGATATTGAAACATATGAAAGAGACAATTCAGAGCTCTCATAGATAAAGTAGTGGAGGTATAGACCTTTTTCCCCCATCTCTCTAATGACCTAGCTTCCCTGTTGGAAGGCAAAGGATTTTTGGAGGTGGATGCTGAAACCCCTTTAGGTCCCTGAGAAATAGTTTCCAAATCAACAGCATGGGCCCTAAAGAAATGAGAATGTGTTTCTGGGACCCTATAATATCTATCTGGCTTGGCTGGAGCAGGAGGAAGAGTATCCGGGGTAACAGTATAGGTCATCCAAAACATCTAGCACAGGAGGTATAGCCAGGGGCCTGTGTTGGAGCTTAAGGAAGGTACGAAAGCGCTTTCTGGAATCAGAATATTCCTGGCCTTGCCACTTAAAATGTTCCCTCATTTCCTGGCCTTGCCACTTAAAATGTTCCCTCATGGTATGCAGAACTTCCCCAAAAGAAATATCCTCAGGAGGGGAGGCCGAGGGGATGGAATCCTCTGCATCCGAGTCCTCATAGGTCTGGAAGAGCTCTTCCTGGCCATCGGAGTGAACAGAGTCCTCAGAATCTTCATCTGAAGGGATAGGGTCAGAGGGCTCAACCTGGGGCCTCTTATCAGAAGGAGGCTGGGATCCTCTCTCAGGATGGGCCTGTGAACCTCTAATCATGGAAATTAAGTCTGCGGCCATAGTCATGATTTGTGCTTCAGGAGTAGGCTGGGGTAAGGCTAACAAGTAAGGTGCTTGGTCTTGCTGGTTGCCTTAGCACGTGTGTAGGCCTTAATAGACATGGCCATAGGAGGCCTAGCAGCTCCACATGCAGGACTGACCTTATCTACAGCAATGGTCTCGGGCATTTCCTCGGTTTCAGTATCCGGAAGAAAATCTATAACTGGCGGTGTGGCCTCCGGTATCGGAGGTAACGGTAATGCGGTGTCTTCGGTTCGGAGCGGTGAAATAACAGTCTCAGGGGGAACCAGAGCACTCGCGGTAGGTTTTGGCGTGGAGTCGGTGGAAGACGCGGGCTGAGGATGTCAGTCCCGGTCTTTTCGTTTCTTAGGAGTCTGCGATGTCGGAAGTTCCGACGGCATTGTATAAGCAAATTTATCGCCGAAAAAGTCTTCAGCGAACTCCGTCCGGCGCCTGAGTGCGCTTATTGAAGCGAGCACAGGCGACACAGGCCGAGACGTCGTGGTCTGGGCCAAGGCAAGGAAGACAGTAAGAGTGGAAATCCTTATGAGGTATTTGTTTACCACAAGACAGACAATTGTTAACTTTTTCAGTAATTTCTGACATCGGCTGAGGCAAGAAAAGGTCCCCAATGGGGTACTTAGCTTTTTTGATGACTTCGGATTCGAAGAATACAGGAGCTGACCGACCAGCACTTGCGAACTGCTTCTGCTTCGGGCACCGCGCGGCAAGAAAGACTGAAGAAAATGGCGTCGGCTGATGCTTATATACTCCAGCTGCTCTGAAGGAGAGAAATGCGACATCAGCCAACGTCGGACCCAGACTTTGGAATCCGGCTGACCGAGGGCTGCCTGAGGCAGGACAACCCATATGTTATGACTGCAGTTGCATTCTTGAAGGACATCCAAGACTGCAACAGTGAACACACTAACATCTACATTTATGGTAAGTGTACACAATTGTACTATGCTTATGTTTCACTGTTGCAGTCATCACACTTGGGTAGATTCCCAAAGCTGAAGAAAAGGGTGGAGGCAGTCAAGAAGACTGGGGGCTGGCTAGGATACCCTGCAAGACTGCGGTGGCAAAGCATGCCCATGATTTAGATAAGATAGGCAGGTGATAATGCTTGGTGAAGGTACGAACGTATGAACAGAAGTCCATGTTGCAGTCTCCAGGATGTCCCTGGTGGGGACACCTCTGAGAAAAGCTGCAGAGGTGGAGGTTGCCCTGGTGGAATGCGTCCTGACCTCCTTTGAGGGCGGATTCCCGTGCTGTTTGTAGCAGAAATGGATGCAGTGTGCTATCCATTTGGAGATGGTTTGCTTGGATATGGCCTTGCCCCTGCTGTGAAGCAGACTAGCAATTGGTCAGTTTTTCTAAAAGTTTTAGTCCCATCCAGACAGAATCTGAGCAGTCTGTGCAAATCTAAAGAGTGCAGAATCCTTTCCCCCTTGTTTTGTATGTTGGGGGAAAAGGTGGGCAAATGAATGTATTGGCAGAGAGCCACACTGGACACTTTAGGCATGAATGATGGGATAGTCCTGAGGGAGACGCTGTCAGCATGGAAAATGAAGGGCTCTACAACTATAAGTGCTTGTAGCTCAAACTCTTCTAGCTGAAGTGATGGCCAGAAGCAAGGCTGTTTTCCAAGAGAGAAATTTTAACTCTGCTGAATCTGCACGCTCAAAGGGGGGTAGAATGAGCTTTTCCAACACAAAGTTAAGGTCCCAAGCTGGGGTAGGAGCTCTTCTGGGTAGCCTTACATTGTTAGCCCCTCTAAGGAACTGTTTGAGGAGAGGATGTGAGAAGAGAGGTGGCTCTGTGCTGTAATGAGCAGAGATGGCAGAGGCATGAATTTTAATAGAAGAGAAGGATAGACCCCTGTGTAGTAGGTCTGCTAGGTAATCCAGGATGAGAGGTAGGGAGGGGCTGTGCTGTTTTGGCTCCCTTTGCCTGGATCCAGGTGCAAAACCTTTCCCACTTGTCAGCATAGGATTTTCTAGTGCTGGGACGTCTGGCCTCGCATACATCCAGGACTTGTTTGCTTAGGCTGGCAGCTTGAGGGACAGGTCAGGGAATAAGTCAGGCTGCCAGGTTCAGGGTCTACAATTGTGGATGCATGAATTCTCCACTCTTCTGGGTCAGGAGTGTTGGGATCTGAGGTATGTGCCATGGTGACCAGCTGTGCAGCAGTGGGTACAAGTGCTGCCGTGGCCAGTCTGGGGCAATCAAGACTGCCCTTGGTTTTTCCTCCCTTATTCTGAGCAGTACCCTTGAAATGAATGGTAGAGGGGGAAATACATAGAGAAGTTTACCCATTGAAAGGCTACAGCATCCACTTTCCAGGCCTTGCTGTGAGGTTCCTTGGTGCAGAATTTGCTGAGCCGATGGAGTGGGAGGCAGAGAGGTCCACCTTTGGGGTTGCCCCATTTCTGGGTTACAAGGTTGAAGGTTGTGGAGTAGAAACCTTGGCCAATCTAGTCTGCAGGAACAGGTTGTATTGCCCTTATGGAGAGCAGGGAAATGACTTTTTTGGCCTCTGCCCACTTGTTTTGAGGAAGATCTGGGAACCCTTTTGGAGTTGGCAGTGTGTGGAAATAAAATTTGTATCCCTGGGACACTGTTGAGGACCCATCGGTCGTTGGTAATAGAGGCCCAGTTGTTTGCATGGAAGGAGAGTTTTCCTCCTAGGGGCACGAGCAGGTGGGCAGAGAAGGGGTGGAAGTCATTGCGAGTTCTTACCATAAGGGGGTGGCTTAGCACTCCCTGTTTTTGAAGAGGAGGAACTCCATTGCTTAGATCTCTGCATTCCCTGGGACTGCTGTCTGGGTGGACTGAGCGAAAATATTAATGCTACAATAAGGGCCCGAAGACACAGTTCT
Organism: Protopterus annectens; assembly: GCF_019279795.1. Lineage (NCBI taxonomy): Eukaryota > Metazoa > Chordata > Ceratodontiformes > Protopteridae > Protopterus > Protopterus annectens. The sequence continues at coordinate 913,344,879 of NC_056746.1, read as the reverse complement.
GGCGTTGAACAAAGCACAAAAGCGACAGCGAGGGACCTCGTGGTCTAGGCCTAAACAGGTGACGCAGTAAGAATGGAAGTCTCGGTGTGGTATTTTTTTTCTACAGGTGAGAAAATAGTTAACTTTTTCTGACATCTGTTAGAGCAAGAAAAAAGGACCCCAACGGGGTACATCGCTTTAGAAGACTAACTTCAATTCGGAAACCGGCACTTGTGCAAACTGCTTCTGCTTCAGGCTCTTTAGCAAGAAAGACTTATGTAATGGCATCGGCTGCCTGATTTTATACCACTGACGACTGTCAGAGCAACAGCAATAGATGCAGAAATACTAAGCCTCTGGTATTCGGGCCAACTGAGGGCTACCCCTAAGAGGATAACCCAAGTGTGATGACTGCAATAGTGAAAACATGAACATCTAAGCTCCATTACTCTGAGAAGTGTTAAAGGACAGGGTGGAATAGATGAGTAATCGGGCCGGTGAGGAATTACTACCTAAAATGGTGGAATTTCCTCCCACTACCATCTGTAGTAACCTTGATGAATGATCTTCAGAACCCATTTGTCTGAAACAGTTTCAGAAGAGAAAAGTGGAAGGAAGAAGGGACTGCCAGTGCAGGGTTGGGGAGGTCAAGGTCCCTTAAACAGTAATTCTGACTTGGACAATGCTTGGTTTTGGAAGTCCCTTGCCATTTCTTCTTAAACATCCGTTTACCAGCATTTTCTTGCCAAAATTGGATGAGGGCTTTGAAAATCCACTAGAAAAAGAAGGATGAAACATCTTGAGATTTCCTGAATCAGCTCACCACTCTAATCACACTTTGATAACCTCTGCAGCAGAGGGACCAAAAACTCTATCCAAAAGAGAATTTAAAATTTCACCTTTCACAATCTAAGAGATGCCGAGAATCCAGCCAGGCAAACCTCCTGAAAACTCTACCAGTGGCAAAAGTTGTCAGAGCCATATGCACACACTAAACAATGAGTTGTGATCTATAACATGGAAGAAATTAAACCATTTAAAATGGATTTTTCCTCAAGGCAGACAAAACAATTATACTTTCACAAACAGAGCAAGCTTTAACATGTGAGCCTGACCATTTAAAATTCTGAAAAATCAAAGTTAGAGGCACACATTTTTCCCCATCCATGTCAAAGTATAGGCTTGGAATCAGATGTAGCAAGCAAACTCCATCTTGTACGCACAAGCTCTTAGTGTTGCGCCCCTACAACCCAACAGTTAAAATGGACACCTCTCAAAATACTGCCCCCAAGCACTTAAATGCAAGTAACATATTAATCACTTCACTTCCTCCTAAAACCATTAAAAATGTTTTTAGATTAGCAAGATTGTACTTAAAGGCATTCACAGACAATTGTAGACGTAATATGACCTGAAAAAAGCTACATTGATAAGTACATTTTTTCAGAGCATTTTTAGTACAGAGAGCATGCCTAGCGACACCCTTGATGGAGCTGTTTGGCAGTAGCAAGATTAACAAAAGCTATAGCTGGGTTTAAGTTTGGGATGTGCGTGAAAACTTAAAACAGAGAAACTGTATACAATTTGCCTTTTTGGAGAGGGGGCAGTAAGGCAGTCAAGAAAACAGCAGGCAGTGATAAGCATCCTTCAAAACAGTGTACTAAAGGGATGGGTGAAGGTTCTGGAAATTCCATCTGTAAGAGCTCATAGTATTTACTGAGGGACTGAGAAAACTCACTGTTCTTCCACCGAGAACAGTGGCGCATTCTGGAAAAAGTCTCAAAGAGGAAACCCTGGCTAGGAAAATCAGACTCTGCACTCTTCCATGTCTGAACCGGTACATTAGGTTAAGGTTGAGAGCTTTAGTTCTTATAGTACAAGGTTTGATTCCTCAGCCCTAACTTGCTTAAGTGACCATGAGCAAGTCACTTAGCCAGATACTTCTCCCACGTTGCCTCAGAAAACGGAGACTCTCCAGTGGGCCCACATGATTAACAATTAGCATTATTAAATTTGGGTAAAACAGAGCATCTGTCCATATTCAGAATCTTGAGTCTCTTTAGGAAGAGAGTTGTCCCTCTCTTACCAGAAACTACTTTACAAAAAGGATCAATAGCCTGAATTAAACCCTTAGCTAGACCCAAGTACACTACCTCTGTCTCAGGAAGTTTGAGTAGATACATGCTTAGTTTTCTATTTCTTTTTGACAGGAAAAATGGGGCCAACAGTGCTAATGGCATCTACAGCTTTCTCCGGGGATAGACAAAATTCTAACAGGGAAGCCTTCCCTGTTCCCTCTCCCAGGAGGGACAAGAGTGGCTGTCTCTTGCCCATATAAGAAACCCCAATGGCTGCAGAGGTATGGCTAAACTGCGGTGTAGGTGCTACACCAGGGGGATACAGGGTAAAAGATATGTGGTTTGAGGTTTAACAAATGGCCACAGCACAGTCGCCCACCTGCGGCTGAGGAAAAATGTTAGCCACAGGTGGGTGACTGTAGCTGGGGCAAGCTGCTGTGGTGGCAAAGGTTGTCTGCTTAACTTTTTCTTTTTGTACTGTGGGACTGGTAGTCTGTTCCACAGTCAAGCTGAAAATGCTGCCTCTTTCCTGGGGAAGACTAGCAGCAAATATGGGTACGAAGTCTTTAAAAGTCACTTTTTTCTCAGAACATGGTAAAAAAAGCACTTTAAAATATTTCGCCAGCCCTAAAATAAGAAGTTATGTACCTACCATAACGTTCCATGTTAGTTGTCTTCTCTCGCCTTCTTTCTTGCTTGATGGGTTATCCTCGGCTCTGACTCGGCACTTGCTTTAGCTCGAGAACTCCTTTTACCAGCTCGAGGCAGCCCCATATCCCATGATGCAAGGCAGGAAGTACCCAGATCTCGTTTGTTGACAAAAGGGCAATAACACCAAGCATAAACAATACTTCCCAAAGGAAGAAGAAACTTACAGATGGAAAAAGGACCAGGTCTAAATGGTCTTTAGCATTATAGTTTCTTATACAAGGTCTGTCCAGGCCAGGGGAAGGAGGGAGGGTCAAGAGAAGACAACTAACATGGAACGTTATGGTAGGTACATAACTTCTTAATGTTAAGTTGTCAATCTCGCCTTCATTCTTGCTTGATGGGACGCGTCCCTAGCACCTCTATCCTGGGTGGCTCAATGGAACAAACTCTTGAGGACTGTAGAGCCAAAACTGGCTCTGTCCCTGGAGGCCAAGTCCAATTTGTAATGGGAAACAAAAGTGTGAGGAGTGGCCCAAGTGGCGCTGCACAAATAGTGTCTAAAGGTAGTCTAGCTTGAAAGGCTGTAGAAGTAGCTAAACTCCTAGTTGAATGTGCTTTAGGTTTTGAGCACAGCTGTTTTCCCCTGATCGTATAAATTTCAGTGATGACCGAAGAAAGCCATCTGGACAAAGTCACTTTAGAAACAGGAAGGCCTTTTTATTATCCGCATAGGAAACAAAAAGTTGATCAGATTTCCTAAATTTTTTTGTTCTGTCCAAATAGTATCTAAGCTGACGGTGGACATCAAGATAATGTAGCTTTTGTTCAGCTCTATCTGAATAGTTAGGAAAAAATACAGGGAGATCAATGGATTGATTCAGATTTTTTGAAGCGACCTTAGGTAAAAATGATGGATTAGTTCTCAAAGATACTCTGTCTTTGTGAAAAATCAAATAGGGTCGAACCGAAGAGCATGAAGTTCAGACACCCTCCTGGCAGATGTAATAGCCACTAGGAATAAAGTTTTCCAAGAAAGATATTTCAGGGAACAAGAAACAGCTGGCTCAAGGGGAAGAATCAAGGATGTCAGCACTAAATTTAAATCCCACTGAGGAGGAGGATTCCTGATTGGAGGCTTTAGTAGGAAAATCCCTTTCAAAAGGCCCTGCAGAGTCTATGGGACATAATATTATGATCTGCTATCCCGACATGAAAATTAGAAATAGCAGACAACTGAACTCTGACTGTGGAAGAAGAGGAGCCTGCATGGAAAATCTCTGCTAAGAAGTCCAGAACTGCCTGAACAGGGGCAGTAAAAGGGTCAATATTTTGGGCCTTAGCCCAATAAGAGAAACGTTTCCATTTGCTTGTGTAAATCCTCCTGGTAGAGGATTTTAGTGAAGCTACTATAATATCTCTAACTGGGTTAGAGATCAAAGGAAGCCTGGCTAAGGAAGGAAGTGGAGCAACCATGCTGTGAGGTTGAGAGAAGGAATTGACCGGTGCAGCTGACCGGATTGGTGAATCAGTAGATCTGGCACTGGGTCCAGATGCCACGCTGCTGCACCAAAAGGTGACGATGGAGGAACGGGAACCAAACTTGTCGAGGCCAGTAAGGGGCAATGAGAATCAATTTGGCTCTCAAAACGGTAGCTTTCTGGATCACCTGAGGGATCAGAGGAAATGGAGGAAGGCATAAAGAAGTCCCTGGGCCCAATCCTCGGTCAGAGCGTCTCTGCGGGGATGGCCTGGTAGAGCAAAGAGGCTGAAGAAGTCTGGACATTTGCTGTTTTGGGGAGTAGCAAAAAGATCGCAACATGAACGACCCCATTCCAGAAAAATCTCTTCCGCTATGGATTGCTTGAGAGACCACTCGTGAGGCATGAGAATAGCTCTGCTCAATCTGTCCGCTATAATGTTGGTTTTCCCAGGGATATGCGTTGCTACCAGAAACCGATGAGAGGAGATCGCCCATTGCCATAGTCTGGCTTCTCGACACAAGGGGTAGGACTTGGTTCCGCCCTGTTTGTTGATATACCAAACTACAGACATGTTGTCTGTGTGGACTGCAATTGTCCCTACGGGGAGAAAGTCGTTGAGGGCTTGCAACGTTAAAAGCACTGCTCTCATCTCCAGGACATTTATGTGCAGATGGTACTCGAGCCGGTTGCCACGTCCCATGAACCATCCTGCCCTGATAATGACCCCCACCCGATCAGGAGGCATCCGTGGTGACAGTGGCTATCGGGGCGGGGTACAAAGCACCTGCCTTGGTGAACCTGAGACGATGTGATCCACCAAGCAAGATGTTCTTTGCATGTTTGTGTCACCAGAATCTGGTGACGCATTGGGAGTTGCTGGTATGACCACTGTGTGAACAGCATCCACTGAAGGAGGCGCATGTAGAATCGAGCCAGTGGAAGAAGAGTGATGGCCGCAGCCATAAGACCTAATACCTTTAGAACCATTCTGGCCTGTACCTTTTGCTGGCCAGAATGATCCTGACATGAGTCTGAATGTCTGAAACTCTTTGTTCTGTAAGGGTAGCTGACATCCGAACAGTGTTTAAGTTTGCCTATGAAGGTAATAGACTGGCAGGGCGATAAGGATGACTTTTCAGTTGACTGAGATGCCCAAATGAGAACAAAGGTCTATTGTGTAATCCCTGGCTTGTATAAGCTGATGCCTGGTGGTGGCTGACAGGAGCCAGTGAGATGAAACACCTGGAATCCTTGACGTCTCAGGTGAGCCGTGACCACTGCCATGCATTTGGTGAACACTCTGGGGCTGTAGTGAGACCAAAGGGCAGGGCTCTGAACTGGAAATGACTGGACCCCAGCCGGCGGAGAAATCTCCTGGGCGTCTGTGAATTTTGATGTGATAGTACGCATCCTGAAGATCTATTGAGCACATCCAGTTGTCCTTCTGTAAGAAGGGCAGAATTGACTGAAGAGTGACCATTCGAATCTTGTCTTCCTGACAGACTTGTTGAGTCTGCTGAGATCCAATATTGGTCTCCAGTCTCCGCCTTTTGGGACCAAAAAGAACCTTGAGTAGATTCCGGCTCTGAATGGTCTATTGTGACTGGCTGAATGGCTCTTTTTGCAGTAGTTGATCTCTAACTCTGCAATGTCCCTTAGACCGGTGGTACATCTGGAAGGGAACTTGAGGGGAAGGACTTTCCTCGGGAATTATGTAACCCTTGGATATGATCGACTGTACCCATCTGTCTTGAGTGAGGGAATGCCAGGCTTCTGGGTACAGTGATAATCTTCCCGACTGCCTCCAAGGAGGGACAGCAACACCTCAGGGATGCTGAAAGGGCTTTTCAGGAAGAGACTCCCTGTTGCCCTGGTTCTTGGACCCCTCTGCCTCTAGTGTTGTTACCCCTCTGCCTCTAGGGGTAAACTGACCACGTGAATCAGTGACTCCTTGGGATTTACGGAACCATCTTCCCACCCTTCTGTCCTTTGGGATAAGGCCTAGAAGGGGTGGAAAACGGACTCCAACAGCAGAAAGAGTCTTGCCGTCCTGCTCACACCTGGTCAAGGTTTCCTTCACCTGAGGGCCAAACAAAGCTGACCCATCAAAGGGAGAATTTGTGAAGGGGATCCATAAAATCACATAGCCGCATCCAGGCTTGGCGTCTAAGAGCCACACCTGTGCCCATCAGCAGCATAAGATATTAGCCGCATGGAGGAGTTAGCAATGGAATTGAGGGTTCCTAGCTGCGAAGCAATCTTTTCTTGGGCCCCTGCAGCTGTAGGATCCTGAACTACTTCTCCCAGCTCCTTCAGGATATCTCTCTGGAGTGTGGTGAAGTGACAAAGATAATTCAGCGAACATAGCAAAGGTCGCTGAGGAAAACATCCGCTTGTACCTATCCATGGTCCTAGAGTCCTTATTAGGAGGATGGACGGCACGGAAGGATCTGCAAGTTCCTTGGTGGCCGCAGCCACCACCATGGCATCAGCGGGACACCCTTTGTAAGGAATTGTTTGTCACTAGGGGCAGTTATAAATTTAGAAGGCCTCCTAGGGACTGGCTCTACAGAGTCAGGAGCTGTCCACGCCTTCGTGCTATAACCTGCATAAGGGGTGAGACACCCAGGAGGTGGAGGGCCGAGATCCAAACGCCTCTAGGTATACTGACTCATCCTCAGAGGGATTGTTGGAGGGCCAGTTTCCCTCTGTTTCAGAAGTTCTAGGATGTCTGAGAAGGAGACATCCTCAGAGGGGATCTAGGGATCCCTCTGACTCATCAAAGTCAGTATCCAGTGACAGACTCAGGGAGTCTACATGCTTCCTCTTACAAGTCCTCTTCCTAGGAGGATCTCCAAACATCAGGAGAATCCTCGGAAGAGGGGAAATTCCCAATGGGGAAACCTGAGGCGGTGGATCTCTGGGTCCTGTAGCAAGAGAAGTGGCAGAGATGTCAACAGGTACAATAGAGGGAGGAGCTACGGGAAGAGACTGCTGACTGATACCAGTGGCCAGTACACTCTTCATCACCTCGAATGCTCCCTCCCAGGCAGGTCCGAGAGACCCCGCTCCAAGAGCTAGGAACTCCAGGGGCCACCGAAGGGAAGTCTCGAGGCAGATGTCGGAGCCGAGCTCACCGAGGCTCCAGACAAGGGTCCGATGCCACTCACCCCTCGGAGGAGACCATGGAAGCCCGACCACCTCTAAGGAAGAGGAGATAAGAGTAGGGGCTGAAGGAACAGAAGGGGTATCCGCCTCCAGCCGTAGCAGTAACCCTGCCCGAAGACTCCAACTCCAAACTCTGGGGTAGAGTTGAAGGAGGAACTGTAACGGGTGTGGACCAACAGTCGCCTGCTGAGACGGACTGTGTAGCATTTGGGCCAGTACCTGTGACTTGAGCAATCTATTGACCACTCTCTCTAGGTCATGGTCTGACAACCTGGATGACCTTGAAGATCGCTCGGCTCCGATGGCCTCGCCCGATGGAAGAGGGAGGCCGGAGCCGAATAGTCGGCTCCAAGGAAGGAGACCACCTCTTCCTGGAATGGGTCATCGGAGCCGATATTATTGATCCTGTCGGCACCGATTTCTCGAGCCGGCAGAACGCTCGATGTATCGGCTCCAGCCGGGCCCGATACAGCCACAGAGTAACGGTGTCGGAGCCGATCGACGGGCCGACGATGCCCACATGGGTGTCGGAGCCGGGGGCCGACACCGTGCCCTACGTGGGTACCGGGGGTGGTCGGGACCCGAACCCACAGTGGTCAGCAGATTCGCACCGATAGCCATCGGCGCCGAAGGCTTAGTAGATCCAGAATCGGCTCCAGCCGATCTCGACTCTAGTCGGAGCCGAGGCCACAGGCTTAGAACCAGAAGCCTGGGTCTTGGCAGATTTTGTTGATTTTGTGGGGCCGACTTAAGAAGACCCCTCAGAATCAACTTATTCTCTCCTGCAGGACTCTCTGGCTGAAGGAGTGACAAATAGCACAGGAGTCCTGCAGGTGAAGAGGCCTAAACAGTACAGGCAAGTGTGACCGCCTGTCAGAGACATCTTCTGACAGCACGAGTCACACTTCTTAAAACCCTCTCTTTAGACATGGTGCCCAAAAACACACACACACCAGTCCAATTAAATTAAATTAATCCCAAAAGGATATAGTAAATTAAACCAACACACACACCTTAAAGGGGGGGGGGGGGGTGGTAAAGGGAAATTAACTGACTAAAAAAATTTAAAAGAGACAGGGATTTCTGTCAGAAAATTAAGTTTAAAGTTAAACTATCAAATATAAAGGTTTTTAAAATGTCACAAAGTGAATTACTTACAGGAGCTGGTGGTAAGAAGACCTGATCTGGGTACTTCCTGCCTTGCATCATGGGATATGGGGCTGCCTCGAGCTGGTAAAAGGAGTTCTCGAGCTAAAGCAAAGTGCCGGTCGGGCCGGAGGGATCTCCCGAACCCATCAAGCAAGAATGAAGGCGAGATTGACAACTTAACATGTAAAATACAATTTCTTCAGAGAAAAACAACTTTGTTATTTTAAACAACTTTTCAACTGACAAGGAAAAAAAATGCACTCCATTTTAAGTGTAGTACAGTCCCGTGACAGTTGAAACAGCTCCTACCACTGAAATAACTTTCCTGTAATAAAGCAAATTTTAAAATGGAAGGTTTCTGAACTTATCTGCCCAGCAAGGAACAGCAAGCATAAGCAGATAAGTTAATCTTCAAAAACTTTAGAGGAGCGTACTACTCTAGCAGCAAAGCTCTGAAGGTCTAAGCATCCGAACTTGTCTCAGCTCAAGCTGCTGACAGTTTGGGCATGTGGAAGGTGCCCTGAAGCTTTGGAAGCTGGCTGTTGCATCCTTGACATGACAGAACGCATATAACCAAGGCTAATGCAGCAGTGATCAACATGATGAACATAATGGGAATTTCACAGAAAGTACTGAACTGGAGATAATGAACATAACAGAATCGAGTGATTATATACGTGATATATATATTTTTTATATATTTTTTATTGTTGATGCAGAGTTTCATTCCATTTCGAGTGCTCACCAATTATTTTGTGAACACGTCTTTTAATATCATTTGATAATTGATTAATTGGCTTTTATTGGCAAGCTATTTAAACAGAATCTCTAGTCCACTGGTTGTACTTGAAAAAGCCCGGTATTACCGGGTGAAAGCGCTTGTCTTTTACTTCTGTTTTTTCGTTTGTGATAAAGAAAGTTTCTTTGGATTCAACACACTTTTTTTGGATTAATTAATATTGAAGGCTGTATCACTTAAAAGAATCAACAAGAACTTGTGCTGAAACTTTTGGCTCGGGTGGTCTGAAGACTCTAGGTTTGCTGAGCTTCGCTATTGTTCTTGGAGAATCAAGAGTGAGTTATGAGGTTAAATTAAAGTTTGTCCTAAAAATGTGTTACTTGTAGAAAGAATCTCTTTCAAGCATAGTTTTCTCTATGCCATCATCTTTTTTTTCTTGCATTCAAGGGAGATTAGACTCGGTGCTGAGATGACAGGTCAGTCTAAGCATTACTCTGAACACCTTTACAATCAGTATGTACTGTGATACAGAAGAAATGAACTGCTGGAAAAATCAGTGCTCAAATATACCAGCATGAAAATGTATACAATTGTTTGATGTTGTCAACATATCCCCATCATTAGAAAGTCTAGACAACTGCACAAGCCTGTAATAAAAACCATAAGGCATGTACATACATGTACAAATTAATGGTCTAGAATTAATGCACATTTTTATTATCTTAAAATCAGGCAATGGTTTGGTACAATAAAAAGGCTGCTTATGGAATACTGTTATGTTAAATTCTTTAATTACAGAGAACAAGTCCTCAAAACTAGTATTTTTAACAAATCTCAAACAGATTTAAGTGGAAACGTTAGCAGTTGAGAACTTGTGACGTGCTTCTGAAGGCATGTGGCTTCATACTTTCAAGTACACATATGAAATAATGCCTAAGTGCACAGTCATGCTTTCGCTTTCTTTTTGCATTCACCAAAGCTGATGCTCCAATCTGAAGATAGGGACAATATAGCCAGAACTGCCAGGTAATAGCCCACTTCCACCACATATATTTGTGAACTGGAGTATGTCGGAAGGCTGCAGTGTTTCACTTGTCTCTGTAAATTCTGAAGACTTGTATCATTTCAAGTTTTATTAGTACTCCTCCCAACAGTCCTTTGAACAGAAGCAAACACTCTAGCTACAAAAAATGTGTGAAAGCTGAGTTACTCGCTCTTTTACGAAGCTACTGAATTTTACAGCACAAAATCCCTTGGAGTACAGCTTATAGTTTAGTCTGAGCTGACAAAAGTATAGAATCACACTATTTTGAGAAGTCTGTACAACTGTCTCCAGTGATTTTTTGTTTATTTTTACAACACGTGTTAATCTAGGTCAGTCTAAGCTGATTTGTAAATACCTCCTTCCTTTCCTCCCTTTCATCATGTTATGCTGAAAAAGGCCTTTTATTAGCTACATTCAGTCTTTAACAGAGATGGAAAAGGATGATTGTGATCACACATTATATTTTAATTAGTAGTCCAAAGTCATCCAGTATCCCACTGGACCTCAAAACCTTTTTACACAGACTATTAAGCCCTGAGCATCAATGCTATCACATACAGTGTGGAAAACTTCAGGGAAACTAACCTGCAGCTAAATGATTGTGTATTGCAGGGTTTCACAGTTGAGTTTAAATGTGCCTTACTGGTTCTGATGGTACTAATTTTTACTCCCCCACTCCCACCCCCGACACCAGTTCAACTTCAAAAACAGTGGTTACACACAAGATTATGGTAAGATTACCATTGTTTAAAGAAAATTACTAGCTTGTATAGTATTTCAAAAATGAACAGATTCTGAATGGGATGTTTATTTTCCAGTATGTAAAAGTCTACAAGATGCAGCTAGAAAATGAACTACCATGAAAAATGAAGACAGTGAACTGGACAGAACGGCATCCTTTTTAATTGCTGTAACATTGTCCTTCAGGTGGCTGTGGAAGTTTCATATTCTCTTTAGACATCATTAGACGCCTTAGTTCTTGCAGAACAACTCTGATACTTTGTCCCGGTTGCCATTTTGCTAGAACTGGTATGGCTTTTGCGTCAACCTGAAAATTGAAAAAAATGCATTCATTATTCAGGTTGTGCAATAAAAACTCCACTATCACGCACATGAAGAAAAACTAACTGGATATCTGCCAAAAAAAAGACTTCTCACCCACACAGTGGAACTCAAAAGTATACTTTGTTTATACCACTCATCTTGTCCATATTTTCACAGAATGTCAAGATTTTTGCCTCATTTGAGATTTAGACGTCAACCTTCAGAAAATATATGCAAACAGAAAGATGCCAGAATAAAGTACAGTTGTGTAAAATCTTACCATAACAGTAGATGCCCTTCCCTTCACTGTTGCAATACTCATTACAATAGGGATTCCCTGCCTAGGGCAGCCCAACATCTGACAAGTATACCAAAGCCTTGTTTTCTTAAGATACGTCACACGTATGCTCGTGTAGCATAGGGCATAAAGGTGACATCTAGCTTTACCATCCTCAGAACTGAAAGCTCCAAGTAGGAATGCTAATCCAAGGGAAAACAAGTAACCAGTATATCCAGATGACAAATGGATTGGGGGAGGAGGGATGGTGTGATTACTTAAGTGTGAAGGGAAGGACATCTACCATTATGGTTAAGATTTTACACAACTTGTATTACGTCCTTCCATTTCACTGTTGCAGTATTCATTATACTGAGTGTGCCAAATCTCGAGGAAGAACCAGCAGAGCCCTCTAGGAAGCAGTAATGGATGACCCTAGCAAAACCATCTCTAGCTCTGCAGATTCCATCCAACTTGTAGTACTTGGTAAATGTATGCACAGAAGTCCAGGTAGCTTCCTCAAGAACAGAGCTGGCATCCAAACCCTTAAAGACCAGAAGCAAACACAGCTCTAGTAGAATGAACCTTAACAGAATTAGGAAGTCTCTTATGAAAGGAATGAGAAAGTTTTAGGATCCAAGAAGAAATGATTTGCTTGGACACAGCTAATCCTAAGGACATAGGATAAAAGGAAACAAAGCTGATCAAATTTCTTAATAGTCTTAGGATTATCCAAATAAAATCAGAGTTATCTGCATCCGTGTACAGTACCTTCTCACTGGCAGACTGTGGAGAAGGGAAAAAAGTGGGCAAATTAATAGACTAAATAAGGGACAACTCTAACCACTTTGGGCATCAGAGGATTAGTACGCAAGGACACCATGTCTTTATGAAACACCAAAAAGGACAAGCTATAAGGGCTTTAAGCTCAGAAACCTGTCTTGCAGAAGGGCTAACAAAATAAGTTTTCAAAGAGCAACGTTGCAAGGAAGCTGAAGCTGCAGGTTCAAAAGGAGCCTGAGCCAACTTTCAAAAACAAACTTAAGATTCCAGGAAGGAACAGGCTTCCTGGGAGGCCTAATATGAAGGATGCCTTTAAGGAATTGTTTAGCTTTCAATCCAGAAGTTAAGAGATAAAGGCAGACAAGAAGAGATGGCCGATATGTTGGCCTTAAAAGAATAAGCCAACCCAGCATTGAGCAACTGACACAGAAAAAACAAAGAAACATCCACATAAATAGATCCAGGTTACAACAAGAAACCAAACAGAAAAACTCTTCAATTTGGATCAGTAGGACTTCCTAGAATTGGGTTTCCTGGCCTCCTACAAGACCCTAAACACATCTTCAGAAAAAAAGGGTCCATGTGAAATCAGTATCCTATCACCCAGAGTCAACTGAAGAGCTGACAAGTGGGATGGATGAGAGATCTCATTTTGTGTCAGTAGGTCCACCTAGGAGGCAACTTGTGATGACTGCCCTTGGCTAAATGCAGAAGAGGGAACCAACCCTGTCTCGGCCAAAAGAATTCTGAACAGGACCTTTGGAATGAGAGGAAGGGGAGGGAAAGCATAAACATCCCTTTCCAAGGAAGACAGGACACCCACCTTTCACACCAGAGGACCTGGGATTCTAGCACAAAATAGATGAAGCTGTTGGTTCAGAGGGGAGCTAAATAATCTATTTCAGGAGTACCTTACTGGTGGACAAAGTCTAGAAACACATCCCTGTGAAGCATCCATTAGTGGGTTTAAGTTAAGGACCTGCCTCAGAGTGTCTTGCCACAACGTTTTGAGCTGAGGTAATGTAAACTGCAGAGTCGCTTGATAATGAACAGCAAGATCCCATACCAGGACAGCCAACTGGCATATAAGATCTTGTTCCCCAGTTTCTTTAAAATTACACACCACTGTGGTGTGTTCTGCAAACCCCTTGAGAGGTCCCAGGAAGGAGAGAGGATGAAAAGAATATAGAGACCCAGCAGAAGGGTTCTCATCTCTGACCCTGATGTAACTCCTTCTGTGAAGAGGAGCCCAGACCCACTGCAACCTTTAGGCAGGCAAAAGCTGTTACCCATCCCACATCTGAAGAGTCTGAACAGCTCCTGAGAGGGAAGAGGGGGATGAAAAGGGACCCCTGGATTTAGGGACAACTGTTGGATCCACCAATGAAGTTCCTTCTTTAGGCTTACGTAGTCCCTTGGGCTGATAGCCTAGTACCTACCTATGAACAGAGATTGGGAAGAACCGCTAGAAAGAAAGAAATGAGAGTTAAGGTCATGGGAAAAGGCAAGGATACCAGTATAGTCACAGTCAGAATTCAGGAATCCTGAAAAATGTGGTCCTGAGGAGGATTCAGAAAAGACTTTTTGAAGTTTATTATGAACCCCAAGCTCTGCAGAAGAGAAATGGCAAAAAGGTGGTTTTGGAACAGGATCTCTGGGGAGGATACCTGAAACAGAAGGTCATCCAAGTAGGGATACACCTGGACCCTTGAATCCTGCAAAAAGCAATCACAAGAGCAAGGCATTTGGTGAATACTCTCAGAGCAGTAGAAAGACCAAAGGACAAAGCAGAGAACTGAAAATGCCAGGAAGCAGAGAAATGCAAAAACTTCTTGAAAAGGGGGTGGATCTGAATATAGAGATTAGCATCCTTGACATCCATAGACATCATACAAGCCTGAGGAAGCAAAAGAGGAAACATCTGAAGGGACAACATTCGAAAAGTGGGAACCTTCAGAAAAGTGTTTAGATGACAAGAGGTCTAGAATTGGACTCAGAGTACCCTCCTTTCTGGGTACTAGAAACATCCTGGAGTAAAACTCCTCCCCCTTTGGGACACAGGTATCTCTAATATTGCCCAGAGTCAAAACGTCCCAAAGCACCTCAGGGGGAAAAGTTGTTGCAGAGGAGGTTGAGAAATACCCATAAATGGGGGATACGATTTCCACACCATGAAATACCCTTGGTGAATAATGGACAAAACACGGGAATCCTCAGTAATCTGAAGAGAAACAGGAAATGAGAGAGGGGCGAAGAGAATGAGGAAGGGAAGAATAGCAGTCATACAGCACCTGATTTATCTGGAAATTAAGACTTCTGAAGGCCTAAAGGCTAGGTAGCCATAGCAGGAGGACCCCACTTGCCACCGTTTTTAAGCTTAGGAAGAGGGTGAGACTGCTTGTGAACAAAGGCGGTCTTATTGGGATAGTTTCAGGAGAAAAACACACGCTTGAGTTCCTGTAAAAACTTTCCCTTATCCTGAACGGACTTAATCAGCAGCAGCTTCACTAAAGTGTTTACCAACAAGGACATCCATCAACCTAGCCTTAACATCAGGCAACGGTTGAAGCATAAGCCAAAAATTCCACCTCATCACAGACCCAAAAGCAGCAGCCCTAGAAGAAGCATCTGCCGCATTCTAACTACACTTGATAGAATGAAGAGTCACCTGGGAGGAGATCCCTATCAAGCAAAGAACAGAGGTTTCATCCTCAGAGTCTGGAAGATCAGATATAACCTTACAAGCCTGTGACAGAACAGCCAACACATACATGGACATGTGTCTGATGATAGCCCTAAAGTCAAGGTAGCAGAGATGTAAACCACCTTACCTAGCCTTTCCATGACTATGCTATATTTATCAGGGGGCAGTAATTTGGGCAAAGGAAGCAAGTGAGGGCTTGTCAGATGCTACAGACACCACTGAGGGGTCAGCAGCTGTACACTTGTACAAAACTTTACAGTCCTCAAGCACCCTATAAAACCTATCCGTTTTTTTGGGAGCAGGGGGCTGAGAGTCTGGAGCTTTAGAGACATTGAAAAATGCACCCAGCAAAGTAGCCAAAACAGGAACGGCAGAAGGTTTAGAAGATTCCATCTTCAGCAACTGACAACATCTTATGAATCTCTGAGACCTGAGCATAATCCCATTTAAAGAACACCATCACTCTGGAGTGTCCCCCAAAGAAATCTCTTCAAAGGGAGAATTCAAGACTAGTAGATTCCTCTTCCTCAGATCCAGTCACAGGAGAAGGAATCTGAGAAGTATAAGCAAGGGATTCCTCATCTGAATCCAATTCCTCCCGAGAGGAATCTTGTTCCCTGGGTCTTTCAAGGGGAGTAGAGCACCAAGGGGGGAGCAGGAACAAAAACTCAGAGGAAGTTTCAATGCCATCAAAACACTGAAACCCCCGAGTGAAGACCTGCCACTCTGTGGACCCTTAGGGGCTGGAGAAAAATATTTAATATTTTGTTTTCTTCAATGGGATGTCTGCCTTACAATACATGGAAGATTCTGACCTAGGACAGCATTCAATAATGGTGGCAGGAACTTCTCTGACTAAAATCTGAGAACACCCCTAGGCCCCTTGGAAAAGGTAACTTGTGATTCCCCTGAACGTCAGAAATGGACTGCAAAGCCTCATCGGACGTGCTTAAAGCTAGATCCTCGCCACCCTCCAACCCAGTCATGGCAGAAGAATCCAACAAAGCTGGATGAACCTCTGGGCATTAACTAAACTTGGGAGATATGTCCAGCAGAGGCTGAATAGCAGAAGATTTCAGCCTAGGCTTCTTGGCTTTCTTCTATGACTACTGTCCCTCAAGGCAGGACGTTCCCTACATCATTTCTTTTGTGAGAATTTTAACCTGACAATTCTCAAGATACAATGCTAAAGAAGTCTACGACACAGTTTTAGGAACAAAAGCTTGGCAGATGGAACAGGACATATGGTCGTGCGAGGCACCAAGGCAAAACAGACACCGTTCATGGCAGTCTTCAAGGGGAATGTCTCCCACACTGGAATTTACCCTTCTTGGATGACATGAAACCCCACAAGCAACAAAAGCGCAAGTAAAAAGGAACTCCAATAGGGCACTTATCTGCAATGGCTCGATGACCCAGCAAAGAAACGTAGGGATTCAGACCGAAAATCGAGAGACTAAGTTCACATAGTACATCCAGATGTCTCTTATGCCCTGTACTATGTGAGGAGCATAGGTGTGATGCAAGGCATACCTTAAACACAATGCTTTGGTATACTGGTTGGACATTGGGATACCCTAGGCAGGGAATCCCTTATCTAATGAATACTACAACAGTGAGATGGAAATACATCAACGTTTATAAGAGCAATATTTAAAATCTATCCCGATTTCTGGACCTTTGCCCCTCCATTTCAGGCTATGTCCAGATTTCTTTTGCTAGGCGTTTGAGAGGTGCAACTGGGGTACCTGTTTCTACAGTACAACCCTTAGCTTACATTCAAGCCTTATGTCAAGAAGTTTATTTTTCCATTTTAAATTTAACATTTATTTACTGGGAAAGTCTGACTGGGACAGAGCGCATTTTCAGCAGAGGCTTATGGAGAAATGCTCCAGAGGCACTTAAATTACACACAGTGACAAATTTATATACAAACATGAAAACAGCAGCACTGAATTACACTGACTAGTATGACAAATATACTGATCCCCTTCATAAAGTCAGCTTACCATTTCATAGACATTCTAAACCGAGAGATGACGCAAGTTTACAATCACAAACTCCTGGAACATTGCATTTCCTCTCCAGGAAAGTAACCATTTGACTACCATGGTGAACTTTGCCCTTTCTCTGCTGTAGTGCAATCTCAAAGTTGGTACACTTAAGTAGGGGGTGTGGGCAAAGTCCCCCACCTCGGTGGGTGTAATTTGCTTTAGTTTTTAATTTTATCGTTGGTGGCCACGTGGTTACTTTCCTAGAGAGAGGAAATATAATGTTCCGAGAGTTCATGCTTGTTAGCTTGCGATGCGGTACAGTGGTAATACAGATGTATACATTAGTGGTATTTGATGCAGAAAAGTAACACTCGTTTAAACAGTGCTACAGTATTACATACAATAAATTACCAATAGATTTAACAATTCATTAGTTTTACAAACAGATCAGAGTGTCATTCATTAATGCACAAATCCTAATAAAGTGACACTGCAGATTGAATATGGAAGTAAGGGAAAGACAACAAAATGCACAGACAGGTGGACTTGGCCAACAGGCCAAGAGTTAACTAGTGAAAACAGTTAAACAGGGATAAGAGGCAAGTGGAGAGGAGAGAGCACAGCTATGAGAAAGTAAGATAAGGTACAGCGAAGGAAGTTAAGGTTAAAAAAATGGAAATATGCGAGAAAAGACAGTTAATATGCACTAGCAGAAGACAGAATTACAGGGAAGTGGTGGGAGAAGTTAAGGTAAAGATATTAAATGCAAAAGGGGGAAGAGATATAGGCAAGGAGTAATGTAATTAAGTCAGCAAGTTTAGTTGTATATGACTAACATAAGATGGTAGGAAAGAATAATGGTTAGGTACTGGTCATGGGGAAACTAGTGAATGGAGGAAGGCCATGAGTAGGTTTTAAAAGCGAGTTGGGTCAGTAGCACTATTGATAGGCTGTGAAACAGTATTCCAAATTTTGGAGACAGAACAGTCTTCCCACCAGGTATTGTTGGATTTGGATACTGGATACTTGTAATGAGGTTTATTTGAGAATTTGAGGATGAGTGTTGGTGTAGGGTTAGAGCATTTATTTGTTTTAAGAGCAGGAGTTTTTTTCGGTTGGTGTACCAGTCTGTGGGCAGTAATGAGTTGAGTTTAGATTAGATAATGGGGTAATTCTAGCCAGTTGAGTTGTTGTAAGGTAGAGGTGGTGAGACCTATGTAGAGAGTTAGTAGCAAACAATTTTACTGTAGCAGGTTTCCAGCTTGACAATCAGTTTTCTTTAAGTTGAAGACAGGGGAAGCATATAGAGTAAAGAGTAGGCGAGTTCTGGCTATTGCCAGTCTTGTGTAAGTGAAGAAAGGCTTGATTCTATACAAAGCACCTGGTTTTGTGTGCGCTTTTTTGATAGTGGGATAGGTGTTTATCGAATTTCAGACGGTCTAGTAGAACACCTAGCAATTTTGTTTGGGCTACTGTCGATATAATGGTGTTGGAAGAATATAGTTGGAATGGGGTTGTGGGGTCTCATGATTTACCACAGTGAAAGAGCACAAGTTTAGTTTTGTATGGATTCACAGTTGTACCTCTGCTAACCCTGCATTGACAAGCAAAGGACTGTTGCGTCCCCGTTTTTCAGTTGTTTTAGGGTAAGTGCAACGCAGACGACAGTCATCAGCATATTGAACAATGGAGGCTACAGTAGTAGCTGTATGCAGTCTGTTGATAAAAATACTGAAAAGTAGAGGACCTCGAATTGAGCCTTGGGGGATCCCATGGTGACAGGTAAAAGGGATGAGAGCTCTTGTCATTTCACAGCTTGTTGGGTAGTTAACTATGGAACCATGCAAGCGATGTAGGATTGAGTTTTAGAGTGGGAAGTTATGAAGTTTGAGGAGAGACTAACAGCAGCTTTGGATACGTTTAAAAAGATAGAGGATGATTCTCGTCAGTTCTATGTTGGTTGATAGTATTGGTAACACTTATGAGGGCAGTTATGGTACTATGATTTGGGTGGAAACTGCAGCAGATTAAATAACAGGTAGTTTAAGAGCTGCATATGAAAGCATTCTGCATAGACTGGCAAGGGGAGATAAAATTTCTGTGGGTCTGTAGTTTGAGAACTTTAGAGTTCCCACCTTTGTAAAGAGGGATTATGCAAGATATTTTCCAGACTATAGGAATGTACTGTTCATAAACAGAGCGGTTAATTTCTAGAGACAGGACAGAAGATGGCATCTGCTGTGAGTTTTAGGAATTCTGAGGGCAGATTAGCTGCAATTGTAGTGGGTTTAAGTTTAGAGAGTAATTTTATGGTATATGTTTTTACTGGTTTGAAAGAGTTGTCGTCACTGGTATCATTGGGTGTAGTCGGGACAGTTGGAGGTGTATTGCAGTGGGTCTTAATGAGCGTAAAGAATTTGTAAAGAAAGTTAAATTGTGTAGCTATGCTGTCATTGTTAGCGGTTGATGGGGTAGGAGAAGAGGACTGGCCCGGCTGAAGGAGTTTATGGTGGACCAAAACATTTCGGGATTTGCTGTGTTACAGTAGTTTTTTTGTCTAGTTTGACCTGGGTTTTGACATTCTGAAATTGTCTACAGTGTCTATGTTAACTTGATTTTTGCTCGTGTGCCACACAGTTTCCAGGCTTTGTCTCTTGGTTTGAATAAATTTTTATTTTTTAGTCAAGGAGCAAAGTTAAAGTTTACTCTAGTAGTTCTACATGGGGCTACTCTGTTTAGTACATCAAGGAAGGCAGTATCGACAATCTACAGCAGTATAAAGGGGAAGAGTTTTTGAGTGGGATCCAGTCACAGATTTGTAAGATAGAGATGTTTAAGTTTAAAGTTTTTTTGCTGCGAATTTGACGGTACATACAAATATTTCAAGCAGGGGCATTAATACCCTCTTAACTTGCCAATATACCAAAACACCTGTTCCCATAAGTGTCCAAGCTGTTCTTAAATATATAAACTAATACTTGCTTTAATGCAATTTGGTAGCCTGTTCCAGGCATCAGCTACTGTCAGAGAACCAATTAGTACATGTCATTCCTATAGAAATTTTTTTTTTAAACTTTCTCCAGATCTTTTGGGTTTCCAATACCATGATTGGAATGGACCCCATTCCCAAGTATAATTAAAGTTCATGAAATTCATATTGTTTCAGTCTTTGCCAGAACTGCTCTTCGCAGCACATGCAATGTGCCCAGTAATGACTCCTGCAATTCATATGGAGTTACATGTATTGGTAACGTACCTAAACACAATTGCAGACTTTTACTTATTTTTTTTAAGACCAGTTGTTTCTACTACAACTGGAACTGTCTGGGTATCTTTCTTCCACACTGCTCTCATTTCTGCCTGGAAATCCTGATATATTTTATGACAGTCTCTCTGTATGCAAGACACTGTAGTCACTGGGTATAGCGATTTCAACGATCAATGTTGCTTTTGTCTTTTCATGGACCACTATTAGCTGGTTTTCTTGCGTTTATCTTTTGAAATTTTGGTAAGGGGTTTTTTAAAAAAA